>NW_025064882.1:85574-212135 GCF_019112545.1 Guyanagaster necrorhizus
GCCTGTATCGGTATTCCAATGAGACACAGCAAGTGATGATAAATCAGTACTTGCTTGGCTAGCAGTCTCCTCCTTCACCTCGGCAGAGTTAGCAGCTTCCAAGTCCTTCTTTCCGGCCCCCTTGTGACGATACTTCCCAGCAGTACAGTCAGCAGCACGTTCACGGTCCCGTTTAAGTGAAAACTTCTTGGTTATACATTCTTCTTCTGCATGATTCTCATGAAAGCACTATCCACATTTTGCAGCAGCATTGGTGGCCCGATTTGTGGCTGAATGGAAAGGTGTGGCTTTGAGAGCGACAGAGACTGCTGGATCACCAGCATGCAGCTTCTGATTGTTTTCTTCATTGTGAAATGCAGTGCGGAGTTCTTCGAGAGTGAGTTTATCAGAGAGAAGGAATAGCGATGTGACGAAGTTTCCAAATTTGGGCTGAGGGAGTGCATGAATCAGGGCCATAACAAGAAGCTCTTCTTCTAACTGCTGGAGACCAAAATGAGCGGGACGCAGAGCATGGATACGACTTATGATTTGAGTGCCCCGACTGGCAAGGTCTGGAAGTGATTCTTCTGTCTCCTTCTTGAGATTGAAGAAGCTGTCGTAGGCTACAAATCGAGTCGCTGGTTTTCTTTGCTGATGGTGTACCTTTAATGTGTCTCACATCCTCTCTGAATCGTCAAGACAGCTCTTGACATGAGCCTTCTGGGATTCATCAAGGCAGAGGTAGATTGTGCCAGCAGCCGATACCTGAGTTTCCTTCCAGTCCTTCCAATCCTTCCTCTCCTGGTATGTTGGCTTCTCGGGGTCTGCAAACTCCGGTTCAAGATCACGGCCAATGGTGATAAGGTACTCGCGGCGAGTTTTGAGTAAGGCCGACATGTTTTCTTCCCACTCACCATAGTTGAAGGCATTTAGATTTTCAAAGCCTTTTTTGATTGTGTCGAAGGATGGCATGATGTATGTGGTGATATCGTTTCAGTAGTGAAATGACTGATGGAGAGATAGCAGGGCACAGGCAAGATGCGAAGGAAAAAAACTCGAAATAGGCCTTAAAGCGTGGGGCCCATAACCTGTTGCAGGCAGGTTACTTTTACACAGTGGATAATAGGCCAGACTGAGTACGACGGTCAATTGCTTAAAGACAGAGGTACGTATGACTACTACTTACCTGAGTATGACGGTCAATTGCTTAAAGGCAATTGACCGTCGACTCAGGACAAAACTGTCTATGCTTATATAAGGTTGACATCAGGTACTTGTGTCATCCCGCAACATCCTCCCATTCCAAATTGACTCCGGGTAACTGGCAGACTCCATTCTCATATGAACTTATCTACTTCTATTCTCCCTCAGAGTCTTTTACTACAAAAGCACATCCAAAGATCTCCATCATATCCACTGTCACATTTGTCTGAGCCAGTGCAGAAGAAGATGCTTAGCAGTTCACACTGCAGCCTTCCTTGCCTAATATTGGAGCCAAAGCTGCATCTGTAGAACTGGCAGATCTTTCATCAGTGCCAGTAGAGTACCATGATTTTGCAGATGTCTTCAGTGATACCCTCTCTGAAAAGCTACTTGAACACAGGCTGTATAACCTCAAAATCAACCTTGAGGAAGAAACATCTCCACTGCTTGGCCCTATTTATTCCCTCTCAGAATCTGAACTCAAGGCCCTATGAGAGTTTATTGATGATAATCTGTGCAATGGGTTCATTACTCCATTCTGCTCTCCACACAGAGCTCCAGTTCTATTTGTCAAGAAAAAGACTAGTGAACTCCGACTTTGCATTGACTACCATGGCCAAAACAAAATCTCCAAGAAAGATTGCTACCCTCTCCCCCTTATTTCTGATCTCCTCGACTCCATCTGCTCTATGCACATCTACACCAAGCTCGACCTTAAGCACACCTACCATCTCATTTGTATAGCTAAAGAGGATGAATGGAAAACAGCCTTTCAGACCTGTTATGGTTTCTTCAAATGGCATGTCATGCTTTTTGGCCTCACAAATGCTCCAGCAGCATTCCAATGATTTGTGAATGATATATTCTCTGACATGCTCAACATATCAGTAGTAGTCTATCTCAATGACATCCTCATATATTCTGACAATCCGAAAGATCACCAGAAACATATTCGAGAGGTCCTACACAGGCTTAGAGCTAATGGACTCTATTGCAAAGGTTCCAAATGTGAATTCAATCAGGATTCCATAGAATATCTAGGCTACATCCTATCACCTGAAGGACTTCACATGTCTGAAGAAAAAGTCAAGATCATTGTTGACTGGCCAATGCTGCAAACAGTCAAGGACATCTAATCTTTTTTTGGCTTTGCCAACTTCTACCATCACTTTATATACAAATATAGTGATATTGTTCTTTCTCTTACATGACTCATCTGCATGGGAACTCTATGGAAATTTGATGACAAATGCTTGGCTGCCTTCAATGAGTTGAAACAGGCTTTTACACATGCCTCCATCCTTATCCACTGGGTCTCCAATCGAAAGATAGTGGTGAAAACTGATGCCTCTGACTATGCAATTGCAGCTATCCTCTCCATCTATCTTGAAGATAGTGAAATTCACCCCATCACTTTCTGCTCTCAGAGCCTCCATAATGCCAAACTCAACTATAACACTCATAAGAAAGAGCTTCTAGCTATTTTTGAAGTCTTTAAACATTGGTGGCACTATCTTGAAGGCTCCACAGACTCCATCAATGTTGTAACAGACTATAAGAACCTTGAATACTTCACCATCACCAAGATTCTAACCTGCTGACAGGTCTGCTGATCTGAATATCTATCCCAGTTCAACCTAGTAATCTGGTTTTGCTCTGGAAAACTTGGTGGGAAACTGGATATGCTCACTAGATGATGGGATGTCTACCCTAAAGAGGGAGATAGCCAATATGCCCAAATCAACCTCCCACAATTTCTGATCTGTGTTCACCCAAGAACAACTCTCTGCATCACTCCAAGCAATCTATCTCGAAGGCCCCACCTTATAGGCTAGTGCCATCATGGATATCAACAAACTCCACACTGATATCAGACAAGCACAATCCTCTGATGCTATATCCTCTGACAGACTCTGCCAGGCCAAGGCCACTTCTGAATCCTCTCTCTCTCAATGGTCCATTGACGAATCCAACATTCTTCACTTTGAAGGCCATATCTATGTCTCAGAATCCAGAGATCTCTATCTCTGTATACTATAGGACAATCATGACTATATTTTGGCAAGGCACTTTGGTCAAAACCAGACATTAGAACTAGTCCAGTAGAACTACATCTGGCTAAAGATGTGTGAATATGTCTGACACTATGTTAAGTCCTGCACAGTTTATGGGCATAATAAGGCACCCAGACACCATCCCTATGAGTTACTCAAACCTCTGCCAGTTTCCGAATGGCCATGGAATTCTATTTCCATGGACTTCATTGAACAACTACCAGACTCTAATGGATTCACTGTCATCTTAGTAGTCATAGACTGAGCTAGCAAGCAAGCCATCTTCATTCCCACTCATGACACCACCAACTCCATGGAGCTTGCCCAACTTTTCCTTATCCATGTATTCTCCAAACATAGGGTACTCAGTCACATCACATCTGACTGTGGCTCTGAATTCATCTCTCAATTTACTCATGCTTTAGCTGTGGCCCTTGACATGGAACTCCATCTTACCTCTGGTTATCATCCAGAGGCTGACAGACAAATGGAACAAGCAAACCAAACTCTGAAACAATACATCTGCATCTACTGCTCCTACCAGCAGGATAACTGAGACACCCTCCTACCCATTGCTGAATTTGCCTACAACAATGCCTCTAATGTGTTTACCAGAAGTTCTCCATTTTTTGCTAACAAGGGTTACCACCCCAACATCACTATTCACAGTAGGGGACAAGATCTACTTCAGCTCCAAACATATCAAAACCACCTGCTCAATTAGAAAATTTTTGGAAAAATACCTTGGTTCTTTCGAAATCATAGCCCAATCTGGTATCCACTCCTTTATCCTGAGGCTTCCACCAGATCTCTGGTCCATTCACTCCATCTTCTATGTGTCACAATTGAAACCCATAGAAGAAAACACCATCTCTAATCAAATCCAACCACCACCATCTCTAGTTGAAGTCAATGAAGAAGAACATTTTGAAATAGCCCAAATCCTTGACTCTAAACTGGACTGCCAGTTCTGCTGCCCACTGTTGTACAAAATCCAGTGGCTAGGATATAAAGGTACCAATGAAGAATTTGCTTGGTTATCAGCCTCCGAGTTCTCTGCCAATGAATTCATTAAAGAATTCCACCACTGATACCCAGGCAAACCAGGACCCTTGTCTAAAGTCATTCAAACATCCTATTCCTAATACAATGCTACTCTGGACACCACTAGTGCTCCACCTTACTATTTCAATTCTAACCACTAATCATTACCATTCCAATCACCTCTTTTACACTTTCACAATTAAAACCTTGTAATTATATTTTTTTTTTCTCCACTACCAACATCTGATGCCCATTTCTATATACATTTTGTACAAATATTTTACAAAGATGTGGAACCCAAACTCTTCTCCTGCTCCTTCAACTCCTCTATATTCTCATCCAGCCCCTTCAACATTGCCTCCTGAAGATCCTCCACCTCTTGATCTCTCTCATTCTTGAAAATCAGTCAGACCTTCTTCCAGGCCTCCACCTCAGACTCCGAAAGCAGCTCTGAAGGAGACGACATATCATTGGAACCATAGTTGTCTTGAAGACCTGCCACAGTACCATGAACATCCACCACCTCATCTGCCAACTCATCCATGCAATGCATCAACTTGCATATCAATTTTGAAAGTTGGTGAAGACCAGTAGAGACCTCCACACTGCTGATCACCTCACTCATAGTAATGCTCTTGTTGAATGAACAGGCAGTTTTCTTGACCTTGCAGCAAGAGCAAGTCCACCCTCAACTAGCACCTTTGGTTACCAGTCATGCATAACACTGTATGCTATCTTAATAACAACACATACAACTCTCTGAAAATAAAAGCTAAGTGAAGCCATGAAAGAAAACTAAGACACTTACTTTTACCATCCAACAATTCTTTGCCCTCCACCAGTCCTGCCACTTCCAACTTCACCCACTTTTTGAGGCTAACAACCACCTCTGTCCCACTGCCATCCACTATGCTCCTTGATCTGAACTTGCATTTATGGCCCTTCTCTGCCAGACCTGCTACCCTTCTCTTCCCCTCCTGCACTCTCTTCCTCCTCTCCAGAGTCTCCTTGGATTCTCTCCTTGGATTCCTTGGACTCATCGTCTCTCTCAGTTCCCTTGTCCTGCTCATCATTGGACTCTGAAGGCATATGGCGAGTCATCTTCTTGAAGTGAAGACCAGGACTAGGACCAAACTGTTCCACCAACACTTGATGCAGCCAGAAATCAACGGCCTCTATGGAGGTCATTTGCAACCCATCCTCCATAATCATCCTCTCTGGCTCTACCTCCTCAGCCTCAACCCTTGCTGCTGCCTCTGCTATCTCCCTCTCCTCTGCCTCCTTTGTCTGCCTCTCTATGACCTGCTGAACCTCCTCCCTCTTCCTCTCTAATTCCTCCCTCTGCTCCTTTTTCTGTGACTCCCAGATCACATAGTCTGTCTGGGCCCTTTCCTCCTGCTTCTGCTCCCCTTGCCACTCCAAATGGCTCTCCATGGCCTCTGCATATTCTTCCTCCACAGTTCACTATTCTAGACAAAATAATTCCTTAGCCTCTTCAGAGCCATCAGGGGTGAACCCCCTCACCAGAGGCTCAGGAGTGCATGAGCAATGACATAGGTGAAGATGGTGGTTTCAGTTCAAGCTGCAAAACTCCCACAGCCACCAACAATCTTCCATGTGGCCCCACCAGCCATCAGGATCTGCACTCTTGAGGGCAAGAATGCTAAGGGGGGGATACTGTTATGCACATGCCACTGGCCTTCACATCACCTAAACTAATCATGAATCCAATCATGCTACCCACCAGACTCTGGCTGCTTCCCATTACCTACTAATTTCATTTCACCATTATCATTTCACATCTATATTTCACATTGTAATATCTAGACTCTGAACTCAGTAGTGAATACTGACACTGAAACCCACTGGAACCCAACTCGGAATTAGTTACTATTAGTATATAAAGCCATGTACATCATCGTAACTACTCAGTTTGAATATCAACTTAGATAAGCCATCTACACTTCACACTCACTTCAACTCCTCCCTACCTCATCCACCAGATTCCACTCCAAAGGATATTCAGGTTCACTTCTCTGATGAAACTCCATTCTATCCACTCAGATCCCTGGGCTCTGACTCAAGGGTGACATTGCCAATAGCTTCATTGACACCCACACACTCTGCCAGACTCTGTGCATGCACTCAAGTCCACTCAAATTGGCATGTTCTTAACACTGTTGTATATAAAGAAAGGAAAGCAAAAAGCTTTGAGCTAATTATTAAGCCTAAGTTGCACATGATCTATACATATGATAAACTGATGCTGTATCAAGTTTATATAGTCATGTCAGAGTTCACTATATATGCTTATTTATCTGATGCTTCAAGGCCAAATGCAGTTGGCTTGAGATGAAGTGGTAAAAAATAAACATTAGCTCAAAGCTGGAAATATACAGTGAGAGCTACACTACTTGTATACTATTTGTCCATAGATAAATATATCTCTACTAATTGTGTGTTTTTAGATTATGATACTCATTGTCTTTAAGCACTGTAACTATTTACAAAAGAGTATTGTTTATTGTCAAAGGACATTATTGTCATCAGAGAACAATAGCAGACTCAGCCTATTATAGTGATTAAGCTTGTCTCATGGTTCTAAGTACTGGTCTAGATGCTCTGACTAAGCATATATAGGGGTTAATCAAAAAAGAAAAATGGAAAAACTATAACAAACTTTGAATACTTTGCAACTATGAAGATTTTGACCCACTGATAGATCTATTGGTCCAAATACCTATCTCAGTTCAACCTAGTAATCTGGTTTTACCCAGGAAAACTTGGTGAGAAACCAGATGTGCTCACTAGATAATGAGATGTCTACTCTAAAAAGAGAGATAGCTAATATGCTCAAGTCAATCTCTATAACTTTCAACCTTTTTCATCTAATATTATGATTTTTCTATTTTCTTTTCAATCTAACCTCTATTTATACTTAGTCAGGACACCTATATCAGCACTTAGGACTGTGAGATAGGCTTAGTCATTACAATAAGCTGATCTATCATTCTCTTTTTTTATATACAATAAGTATGAAAGAAATCAAATACTATCTGCACAAACTACAACCTCCAATCTTACAGACAACTTCTTCAAACTATTAGCAGCTATTATTGAGATGCTTTTAGGTCTACTGGCAATCATACAACTTTATCATAGATGACAATCAGTAACAGCTTGAATAGTCAGACACCTCCTTTGATCTCAATGAACAAGCAGAAATAGCAACAATTGACACATAAGATTCAGAAACCTATAGATCCTGCTGAATCTCTCTCTGGTCTCAGATTATGAGAATGAGAATCTCCCTAATAACTTCTTTGACAATTATAAGTCATCCTCTGGCCCTTTCACAGTCTCAGTCAAGCATGAGATTGGAGACTATACTTGAGACTCTTTTGATGTCACTTGGGTGGCTATAGAACCTCAATCTGTTTCACTCACAGACTTCAGACATGACTTGTTATATACAATGCTGGAGTCAAGTCCAACCCTCTCCAAACATAAGGCCACAGACTAAGAAAGTGATAGAAGAGAATTCTAGGGACCAATCATCAGTGACAAGATTGACCACTACATAAGAGATTTTACTGAGAAAGAGATATGGGTAACAGAAAAACAGGCTGATCTTGATTGGGCTAAGACCAAGCAGATCTGATGATAAATCTTACATAATAAAGAGCAGTACAATTGCCAGTTTAAGAGGTGATAATGTAAGCTTGAAGCAGTCATCTGAGGCTCAGAGAGCTCTAGCTGATATAGGCTATAAATAAAAATCACCTCCAGCTCCCCATTCAGAGAACTCAACACTTCTGCCAGTACCAACCTCTGAGCAGGATTAGCTAAGGCTGTCACTCCCAGCAAGGCCACTAGGCAGCATACTTATTCTCCTGCCAAAACAACCAGAATTAATATCACCAACACTAATACTATTTCCTCACACACTGACTCTGTACTCAACACCTATAGACTTAGAGTCTCTCTTAATACTTATGTCTCCAACTATGAGCTCTGAAGATTCTTAGGCAGAAGGATTGCAGCCTTTTTCCTCAATCCTTGATTTTATCAAAACTTCTGCAGGTATCATCAAGAGTTAGAGAAGCACTGAACACAAGGCAGCTACTGAAGCAATATCAAAATCAGTGCTGGACCTATCAAGCAGCCTTCTGCTCAACCCAGTCTCAGTACCAATCAAAATATTGACCAGTTCCACAATATAGCCTCAGAACTCTCCTATCTCATTGAGGACAGTGAGAAAGAGGAGGACAATATGAACAAGGACAAGACAAGGATCTGAAATGTCTCTCTTAAATAGGGAGAATAAGAATATGCTGAGAAAGAAACTGACAAAGAAACATTAGTAGAAGAGATACAATAAAACAGAGAGAAGGAGTATATAAAGCTGTACTAGGAGAGAGTGGCATTTTTATGGCAAGATGCTAAGTGGTTAGTGTTGAGTCTAGGACAAAAGTATATCTATGCAGACAATATGGAATAATGGAATATTCTACAATATTTTGCCACAGAACATTAACATCTATAACAGAAGACATCCAGAAGATCAGCTTGGCAAGCTTTCAGCATATCAGTCAAAGTATAATATTCAACTGATGCTATAGATGCTTTCAGTAACTCTGAAGCATACTATATATATGGCACCTTCAATTCAAACTATGGGAAGCCAATACTCATATACTACACTATTGATCCAATCATTGGCTACTCATCTCTCTTGATCTCAACCTCAGGCCACTAGACCTGTCAGCTTCCAAAACATCTAAACTGGCAAAGGAAGTTGACTCCCTAGTAGACAGCTGCCTCCTGATGAAGCTAAAAGGAGCAGCAAGGATTCAGTCAAGGATGATTCCAAGGCTATTCACTTAGGGTTCACTATGCAAAACAGAGTGATCATGTGAAAAGAAGCTGGACTAATAGAGAGTTCTATTGCTAATAACAACTCCTTGCACTCATTCTCTGAGCCACCAACTGAGTGGTGATACCCACCCTTCAATCAATGGTCTAACCCAATGGAGGCATTACTCAAAAATACTGCCATCTTACAATGCCACTCAGATCTGCTTAGAAAACTCTACTCTTTTAAGGGTGCCTCAGATGATATCAACCAATTCCTCATAGACTGTAAACAGTACTTTGAAGTCTATGCTGCCTTCCTAGAAACTAATATGAATAGAGTAGCATTTGCCTCATTCTATCTTAAAGATAAAGCTAAGATATGGTGGATTCTCATTTCTCCAAACTTTTACTCAACAATCAGACAGTACCACTGACTACTATCCTGGCTAGTTTTCAAATAAATGCTCAACAATAAGTTTGTTGATCCAGCAGTACAGGAAGTCCATAAATTGAAGATTAAGGAGTATAAGATAAGTGACAAACTGGCCACTAAGTACTTTAATGAATTGGAATGACTCATTAAACTTGCCAGAATCTAGGATAATAATGACAGAAGAATAGTCAAGGCATTCAAGCAGAGTGCTCCACCTTCTTACATCAAAATAATATCAGACATTGAGATGAACATCTTAAAGGGCTATAATGCATGGAAAAAAAGCGTCATTGAGATGTATAAAAAAAGGCAGTGATAGAAAGCAGAGCAATCCAATCTACAGGAATACTACAAACCAAATCAGCTACAGAGTTTGAAGCTCAGCAATCAGACTAGTACCACCAAACCTAGTATCTTATCAACTAGCATCCTCAGCTATGGAATGCAGAAGACCAGAACAGAGACTATATATACTGAGGCTAGAAAGCCAATAGATATTGACCATCTCAAAAAAGAAGAAAAATATTTCAATTGCAGCCAGAAGAGCCATATGTTGCAGGACTGCCCAAAGAAAAAGCATATGCAGGAGAACATCTGAGTGCACATTGCTGAACTGCAAAAAGAAGAAGAAGAGCTCAGCAAAGACATGAAGATTGAGGAGGTAAAAAACAGGGCTGACTAGTGAGTAATTTCACTAGGTCAGTCAATAAACAGAACAGTATGTCACAAGTAGCCATGGGACAGACTAATAGTATTTCTGTAGATACTACTATGCCTAAATTATATGTGCATTCAAATATATCCTAATTCTCCACTACTAAACACACCCTGAATAAATTGTTAAAACCACAAACTCAACTGCCTATGAGCCAAACAGGAGGAGAGACTCTCACTAGATGGCTTAAGCTATTTGACACTGAATGGACTTGGAGGGCCATCAAGAATGCTAGGACTGAAGAAGAAGCCAAAGCCATACTCAAGAATTGGATACACAAGACCAGAGCAGAAGAAGTGATTGACAAGATGGTTGAAGAAATGTGGCAAGCAGAGTGATGCTGAGCTCTGGAATGGCTCAACAAACTCCATAGACTCTAGAGATATGTTCAGTGAATGAATACCCTGAGATAGAATCTGACAACCAAGGCTCAGATTGAGATGCTTATAAACTGGTCCACTTCTGCAGTAACCACCCTAATTGACAGTGGGTGTACTGGCAGTTCTATTAATCATGCTTTTGTCAACAAGCATAATCTCTCCACTAGGGCAACAGCTACTTCTATTCCAGTCTATAACACAGACAGGACCAAAAACCAAGCTGGTTCAATAACTGAATTCATTGAACTTCATCTAATCATTGGTGACTATTCAGAGTGAATCAACTTGACAGTCACTGACCTAGAAACCAAAGAAGTGTTCTTAGAGTATGACTGGCTTATCTGGCATAATCCTCTAGTCAACTGAAAAACTGAGTGAATCACCTTTGCATGGTGCAAATGCCAGAAGCTTCTATTTGAGCTACCTAATGAAGACTCTGAGGATAGATGGAATAAAGAGATGGAGGACAGTGAGACCATTCTTGCTGTCAATCTCCAACAGATAATGCACATTTGGGCAGTATATCATATCAACAACTTAGCCACTAAAGCAAATACCAGAAAGAAAGAAAAAACATTTGAAGAAATGATTTTAAAATGGGCTCAGGACTATCAAGACTTATTTAATAAAGAGAGTTTTGACAAATTTCCAGAACTCAAATCCTGGAATCACATGATCAAGTTGATTTCTAATACCAATGCAAATCTCAATTGCAAGACCTACCCACTCAGCAATCACAATCCTCCAATGGATGATGAGTGATATCTTCAAGGATCTCATCTTCACAGAAAAAGTCATGATTTACCTGGATAACATCCTGATCATGTCTAAAGATCAGGCAGAGCATTGAAAGTTAGTCCACCAAGTATTTGAGCTCATGCAAAAATATAAGCTCTTTCTCAAAGCTAAGAAATACAAATTTGAGATACTAGAAACAGAGTATTTGAGAGTGATCATCAGTGAAGGAAGTATTCAGATGGACCTAGTTAAAGTTGCTGGAGTAACCAAGTGGCCTATTCCAGGCAAGAAGAAGGAGTTGCAGTCATTTTTGAGATTCATTAACTTCTACCAACAATTTATTTGCAACTACAGCAAAGTCATCCACCCAATGATCCAATTGATGAGAAACATTCTATAGAATTAAAGACTATCTCAACAACTGGCATTTGACAATCTAAAATGATGACTCACAGAAGATGTCATTCTTGCTATACCAATGCAGGATGGGCAATTCTATGTTGAGGCCAACTCCAGTGAAGAAGCAATCAGAACTATACTATCTCAGGAACAGGACATAAAATGGCAGCCTGCAGCCTTCTTATTCAAGGCCCTCACAGTAACAGAATGAAATTATGAAATATATGACAAGGAACTCCTTGCTATAATGTTAGCTCTAGAAGAGTAGAGGCATTATCTGATCAAGGTGAGCCAAATCTTTGAGATCTGGACTGACCATCAGAATCTGCTATTTCTGACAGCCTCAAAAACTCAACCAACAGCAAGCTAGATAGGTAATAGAGCTTGCCAAGTATGACTATATGCTCTACTATAAGGCTAGTGCTACAAACAAAAAGACAGATTTACTCAGTCAGCATGCTGATTATAATCAGAGAGGAGATAATAATAATGGTGTTATATTGCTAAAGTTTGAACACTTCTGGGCAATGATAATGCTGACAGAGGAGGAAATCCATGAGAGGATCAAGAGTGCAATATGAGATATAAGCATTGAGAGGAATTTAGAGCCTATAGGCTCTAAGGATGGACTCAGCATAGGATGAGATATATTCTGTATTAGCAATGCTTGATGTTCTGTAGATAGAGAAATCATGGTTCCTTCTGGTGGTCTTGCTAGGAGAGACTGCTTCAGCAGATCTGGCTTATAGATCAGTCTCTGTTCTATTGACTATACTAGGCTCTCTGAAAGAGGAGTCTGAGATCTTAGTTTGGAGGTTATATCAGATAGGAGAACTGGATTCCCATGTGGCTGCTTCTATTTTATGCTAGCAATATTGAAACTGGCAGTTGTACTGAGCCTCCTCATACTCATTCTATGCCTGAGCCACTGCATACTCAGCAATGGCTCAAGCTCATTCTTCTGTATCTTCTTCCTCAAATTCTTGTCTAGCAATAATATCAACATTTCAGACATATAGATTGCTGAGCATCAAGAGAAGGGGACTAGGAGTTGAGAGAACTAGACTGTTTTATGGTGTTGTGTAGAGAGAATCATGTCTGGAGTCAGGGATCAACTCTCTGGAAGTTGGAGCCATCCTAGCAGCATCAAAGGAGTCTCTGGCACAGTCTCTAATCCTGTGCTCAGGGGAGACTGTAGAAGAGTTGAGAGATGGTGACTTCTCAAAGAAGTTGTCAGGAAGGTTCTCATCCTCATAGTTTGAGACTGGAGAGAACTCTGCCAGAATTCATGGATTTCTGAACCCTATGAGCCTATGACCATAGTTTTTGTTATCAGTTCATTAGGATCAAGAGAGGTACTAGTGTTCTTTCTTTTCTTCAGTGCTCCACAGATATAGACTACTAGATCCAGCTTTGGGTATGATTTTAAGTGGGAGCTGGAAGGAGGTTCTAGTGGAGATGGAGATGTCATAGAATAGTAGGTCCAGAGTTACATTTTATAGAATTTATTGAATGTGTTGAAATGCTTGATAGTGCCTGACTATCCAACCAGTTACTGATTGTCTTCCTTAGTAAAGTTGAATGATTGCAAGCAAGCCTAAAAGCATGCCAATGATGGCCACTAGTAGCTTAAAGAAGTCATTTGTAAGGTTGGAGATTGTAGTAGAGGCAGATAGCATTCAGTTTCCTTCACACTTATTATGTATAAAAAAAGAAAAGCAAGAAGCTTTGAGCTAATTGTTAAGCTTAAGCTGCATGTGACCTAAACACATGATAAATGAGCACTGTATCATGTTCATACAGTCACACCCAAGTTTACTATATGTGTTTGTTTGGTATTATATATCAAGGTCATTTACAAGTGGCTTAAGATAGAGTGGTAAAGAATAAACTTTAGCTCAAAGCTGAGATTTAACCAGCAAGAGCTAGCCTACTTATATACTATATAAAGTCAAGATAAATATAATACTACCTATTGTATGTTTCCAAGTTCTGATGCCCATTGTTCTTAGATGCCATTACTGTCCACAAAAAGATCATTGTGCATTGTTGAGAGCTGTCATTATATTGGAGGATAATGACAGATCAGTCTGTTATGCTGACTAAGCCTCTCTCACAGTCCTAAGTGCTGGTCTAAGCACTCTGACTAAGTATAAATAGAGGTAAAAATAGAAAAAAAAAGAGGAAAATCATAATAGCAGCCTTTTTGATAAAAACCCAGTATGATAAATGCTAAGTGTCTGCCCACTCTTACAACATTAATAACAAGGTTTGGCTGGACATGACCAACCTTCATCTACCATGTTTCAAGAAAAAACTCACAGACAAACAGACTGATCTATTCCTGATTATCACTAAAATTGGCACCTCTGCATATAAACTCTATCTACCAATCACCTGAAAAATTCATAATGTCTTTAATGAATTCTTCCTTACTCTCTTCATTGCACTAGCCTTTTCAAACCAAGAATGCCCTTCTGCTCTGCCTCCTGACTTAATCAATAATAAAGAATATTATAAAATTGAACAAGTTCTTAATCATTGTCTCTAAAAAATCTGGGTGTATAGTAGCAGAATGACAACAACAGTTGACTATTTGGTTAGTTGGAAGGGCTACAGCTCTGAATCTAACCAATGGGTTAATGAGAAATGAATGCCACAGATGCTATACATGATTATGAATTATCCCTTAATTAAGCCATTAGAATGATAGTCTTAAGGAGAAAGTAATATTATGATTTTTTAATTTTTTTTTCAATCTAACTCTCTATTTATGCTTAGTCAGAGCACCTATATCAGTGCTTAGGACTATAGGACAGGCTTAGTCATCACAATAAGCCAATCTATTATTGTTCTCTGACATAGTGACAGACTTTTAATGATATACAATGGCTTTTTGTAGGTAGTAGCAATGCCCAAAGACAATGGGCACAAAGACCTGGACCAGTACAATAGGTAGTAGTATATTTATCTTGACTAATAAGTAGTATATAAGTAGGCTGGCTCTTGCTGGTATAACCTCAGCTTTGAGCTAAAGTTTACTCTTATATCACTTCACTCTTAAGCCAATTCTAAAGGCCTTGAAGCTCTTGATCAATAAAGCACAATAGTGAACTCTAGTGTGACTGTATGAACACAATACAGTATAAGCTTATTACATGTTTTGATCATGTGCAACTTGGGTCTAACATCCAAGAACAACTTTCCACATCACTCTATGCAATCTATCTTGAAGATTCTATCCTCTAAGCTAATGCCATCATAGATATTGACAAGCTCTATATCAATATCAAAAGAGTATAATCTTCTGACCCTACATCCTTTGATGATCTCCACCAGGCCAAAGCCACTTCTGAATCCTCTTTCTCTCAGTGGTCTATTGATGAATCCAACATTCTTTGCTTTAAAGGCCATATTTATATCCTAAACTCTGATAATCTCCATCTCTGTATACTACAAAACAATCATGATCATATTCTGGCAGGCTACTTTGGCTAAAACCAGACATTAGAGCTAGTCTAGCAGAATTACATCTGACCAAAGATGTGTGAATATATTTGACACTATATTAAGTCTTGCACAGTTTGTGAATGCAACAAGATATCTAGACACCACTCTTATAGGTTGCTTAAACCTCTACTAGTTTCTGAATAGCTATGGGATTCTATTTCCATAGACTTCATTGAACAACTATTAGACTCTAACAGATTTACTGTCATCCTAGTAGTCATTGATCAGACTAGCAAGCAAGCCATCTTCATTCCCACTTATAACACTATCAACTCTATAGAGCTCACTCAACTTTTTCTCATTTATGTCTTTTCCAAACATGGGATACTCAGTCATATCATCTCTAATCACAGCTCTGAATTTGTTTTCCAGTTTACTCATGCCCTAGCCATCACTCTTGACATGGAACTCTACTTTACTTCTGGTTACTATCTAGAGGCCAATGGACAAACTGAATGGGCAAACCAAACTCCAGAACAATACATCTGTATTTACTGCTCCTATCAACAGGACAACTGAGACACCCTTTTACTCATTGCTGAGTTTGTCTATAATAATATCTCTAACATGTTTACCAGAATTTTCCCATTCTTTGCTAATAAGAATTATCACTCTAACATCATCATTCATTCTGAAAGGGATATTGCCTCTTTTCAGGCCTAAGACTTTGCAGTCAACCTTGATAAGCTTCATTGAGTATTAAAAGATAAAATCTCTGAAGCTCAGTCTCACTATAAGATCCAAGTGGACAAGCATCAGATTCTGATACCTCCATTCTCAGTGGACAATAAAGTTTATCTCAGTTCCAAACATATCAAAACCACCTGTCTAATTAGAAAATTTTCCAAGAAATACTTTGGTCCTTTTGAAATCATAGCTCAATCTGGTTCTCACTCCTTCACTCTGAGGCTTCTGTCAGATCTCTAGTTTATTCATCCAGTCTTCTATATGTTACAACTAAAACTCATAGAAGAAAACACTATCTTCAATCAAATTCAACCTCTGCTGTCTCCAGTCAAAGTTGATAGAAAGGAACATTTTAAAATAGCCTGAATTCTTAACTCTAAGCTGAACTGCTGGTTCTGCTGCCCACTACTGTACAAGATCCAGTGACTAGGCTATGAAGGTACCAATAAAGAATTTGCTTAGTTACTGATCTCTAAGTTTTCCACTGACAAGTTTATCAAGAAATTTCACCATTGATATCCAAGCAAATCAGAACTCTTATCTAAAGTCATCCAAACATTCTCTTTTTGATACAACACTACTTCAGACATCACTGGCACTCACTCTGACTATTTCAATTTCAACCACTGATTACTATTTCAATCACCCTTTTTACAATTTTCAAAGCTAATCTTGTATTTATATTTTTGTCCACCAATCTGACACTTTTTATATACATTTTGTACTATAAGAAATTTTTTTTAATTATAAAGGCCTGATACCTGATGAACTCACATCAGAATCCAAGTTTTCTCCTTGCTTTTTCAGCTCCTCCATATTCTCATCCAACCTTTTCAACATTGCTGCCTGCAGATCTTTCACCTCCTGATCCTTCTTGTTCTTGAAAATCAGACAAGCCTTTTTTCATGTCTCTAACTCAGACTCCAAAAATAACTCCAAGGGAGACAATATATTGTCTGATCTATAATCATCCTGGAGATCCACTATGGTACTGTAGACATCTGCCAGCTCTTCTGCCAACTTGTCCACATGATGCATCAACTTGCATATTAATTTTGAAAGTTGATGGAGGTCAGCAGAGACCTCCACACTACTGATCATCTCACTTGTAATAACACCCTTGTTGGACAAATAAGCAGTCTTCTTAATTTTGCAACAGGCACAAGTCCACTCATGGCTGGCAGCTTCAGTTACCAGGTGTGCATAATAGGATATGCCATCTTAATGACAGCATATGCAACTCTCTGAAAGTAGAACTAAGATGCACCCATCAAAAATAACAAGACGCTTACTTTCACTGCTCAACTCTTTTTTGCCCTTCACTAATTCTGCAACCTCCAACTTGGCCCTCTTTTTAGGACTAGCCACTGTCTCTGCATCACTATCATCCACCACACTCCTGGACTTGAACTTCTGCTTTGACTCCTTTCTGCCAGATCCACTATCTTCCTCTTATCCTTCCACACTCTCTTTCTCCTTTCTAAGGTGCTCTCTGACTCCTCTAACTCATCATCTTCCTTGGTCCTCTTGTCCTGCTCATCTTCAGACTCTGGTGGCATACAACCAGTTATCCTCTTGAAACAAAGACCAGAGCCAGAATCAAACCATTCTGCCAGGACTTGGCACAGCTTAAAGTTGATGGCCTCTGTGGAGGTCATCTGCAATCCACTCTCTATCACAAACTCCTTCCACAGTGCACCCTTTACAGCCATCTCTCTGTCTCCATCTCAATATGCAATGAAATCTGTATTTGTGTCATTTTCAGTGCATGCCACCTGAAATTTCCCTTCATGGGGAATTCATTTAATTATAAGTGGCTAGGTCAAAATAAAATTTATTTATCTATAAATTATCGTTCTATGTACTTAAAATAAATAATATTTTAGAGGAAACGGCGGGAGATTCGGGAGGGGGTCGCGAGACGGTTTCCATTTTGAGGAGCTTACATCATCGTCGCGGAGGGCGAATTTGAGGCAACTCTCAGGAATCACACGCAACACCTCGTGCTTTCATCTTGGAGGTATGTGGTAGTGGTTGCTCGTTTAGGTATATCTCATCCTGACTGTAACAGATGTTGGGCTCACGGCTCACTCGAATATTTCGACGATGCTTTACCTCCACTCACTTCTGCCAAAGGGCGTTTATCCTACCCGACTTCCGCAATTTCGATACTCAGATCCCCGATCATGCTACCGCTGTGCGTTTTCGTGACAACGACAAAGACATATCCCAGATCTTCCGGCGTTTCAAAAACATCGAACACCTTCAATTCTTGGAAAAGAACATGTCGTTTGTCTTCGATGACTCGCTGCTATTGAATATTCTCTCCAAGATGCCTCTGAAGTCACTGCACTTCACGTCAGCTATCTTCCACGATATCAATCATCTCTGCTCGTTTATACGCCATTTTTCGTCCGTAAAAGAAGTTTACTGCTCGCGCCTTCGCTTTCTACAAGAGAGGCCCATTCGGAGATCGCTTTTAGTAGAGGAGGGACCGGCACTTCAAACAATCAGGATAGACAGTGATGACTTGTGGTGTGCAGCTTTAGATGGATCCTTTGGGACCATTAACAAGCTCCGTAACGTGACCGTGATGGATGTAAAGTATAAGCAACTGGCCGATATAGGCCTATTCCTCCACCAGACAGCCCAGGAAGGTAGCCTCAAGAAGTTCAATGTGAGACATATGCACGGGTTTGACGTCAGAGGCGCGTAGCGTTTGATTTTTTCCAATTTCCTCTCTGACTTTGCTTCAGATAGGGCTAAGGGCAACGCAACATGGAAGCGAAATCCCGCCCCTCTCGAAATCTCACATTTGAAGTCGCTCGGCATTGATGTCCACGGACGGTACAAGTTCATAGGCATCAAGCAACCCGTCGTTATATTGAAATGGTGGATAGACATGTTGAAAGACTTGGCTGAGAAGGGCGAAGCGTCGAATCTCGAGGACTTGACAATCATCGTAGGAATAAACAAGCCGGAACCATACGTTGTGGAAGATCTAGAAGGAACTTGGCGACTGCTTGATTCCCTCTTAGCCCAAGAATTTTCTGCGTTCAAGTTGCTGCGAGTAGCCATCAAAGTGTTCCGCCCTACAACTATGGAGAAGGGAGAAAAAGACAAGAAGGAGATAGAGAAATGTTGTCCTCGTTTGTTAGAGAAAGGGATGCTTAAGGTCGTGTGCGAACACATACAGTCTAGTCAAAATTTGTACATGGCGAATAATTTGTTTTGAGCATCTACTGCGGTTAGTTACTGTACTTGGTTATGTAACCAGTAGAAAAACATTTAAATAAAAAAACCGGTTTCCTTGACTTCGACAAATGCTCTCTGTCTTGGCGCGTCCTCGATGCCGCCGTGCTCTCTTTCCGACGTTATTCAGAAAATTCACTGTACTTGCCTTTGAAAGCTCTGCAGACGACACCTGTGCCGCTATAGTCACGTCGGAGCGCCAGATTCTTTCCAATGTGGTCATCAAGCAACACCATTTGTGCGTGGCGACAACACATCTAGCTTCTCTTCTTGATACGTTACCAGAAACAAAAAATGGGGCGGAATCCATCCTGCGGCTGCAGTCATGGAGCACCAAGCAAACATGGTATTGTCGCTTGTCCTTCCAGTGAGGGACGACTGACCTGTTGGCAGCCGGTCGCGGCCAAAAGAGCACTTGCAGATGCTAGTCTCGACATGTCAAGCATTGACGGAATTGCATTTACCAGAGGGCCAGGTGCGTCCTATCCAGCCTTGGAGAAACCGATTCGTTCACGTTCGTGTATAGGTATGGGAATCTGCCTGAGCGTGGCTTGCAATGCTGCGAAAACTCTCGCAGCTGTAACAGGAAAGCCTATAGTTGGCGTTCATCATATGGTTCGTAATCCAGTGTGTCTACCGCTTGTATTCACTCTCAGATACAGTCGTAGCAAGCTCACGCTTTGACACCTCTTCTCACCTCTTGGCCTGACATCCCGACATTTCCCTTCCTCAGCCTCCTCATATCCGGTGGACATACACTTCTCCTCCTAGCGAACTCGGTCGACTCATTCCGAATCCTCGCTACTACCCGAGACGAGAGCATCGGGCGCACATTCGACAAAGTCACGCGAGAGTTGGGGTTGGGCTGGGCTGGCCCGGCGTTGGAGAAGTTTTGTTACCAGGATATCGAGAGCAAGACTCCCGAAGACTTCACCCCCTTCAGTAACGCCATGCCAGGTGAAATGGGGTTTTCATACTCGGGCTATCATTCCCAGGTCGAGCGCTTCGTTCACAGACGCGGCGGCATTGAAAATATCGTGCCCGAAGAAAAGGTCGCCGTTGCGAGAGCTTTTCAAAAGGCCGTTGTCGACCACCTGGAGTCAAAGCTGATGCTTGGCATCAAGCGATGCTTCCGCGAGGATATTCCTATAAAACACGTCGTCATTAGTGGTGGAGTTGCGAGCAATTCGTACCTACGAGCCAGGTACACTGTACTTGTTTGATTAGACCGTGTTTGTTGACCATGATTTAGATTAACGCAAATGTTAAGCGGCCCTCCCATTAATGAAGGACTTACACTACAGTACCCTCCGCCGTCTCTCTGCACAGGTATGCCAATCCTCGTGCTCTCACTGTTCCTATGATCTGACTTGTCTAGATAATGCTGTAATGGTCGCATGGGCTTCTATGCACCGGTTTCTCGCCGGCGACCACGACGACTTTTCGCTGAACCCGGTCACCAAGTGGAGCATAGAAGAATTGAACACCAAGGACCAGTAGGCTACGAGCCAGCAAAAAGTACTACAAGATATGTAATTATAAAGATATAAAAATGATTACACTACATACGTGAATATTAGAAGCAAGGTGCGGCTTCTTCGCTTGCGCACGGAACCCCTTGCCTTCCCCAGAGTCTTTGTTCGAATAGGCTTCCTCCTGGCCATCGTCACTTGGGTCGAAAAGGTCGGCGACTACCCTTGACGGCCGGTCCAACGGGGGACGCCGGGCGTAGATAATGGTAGCCGGTCAGGCCGGTCATTGCCGGTCGCAGTCGTCATGATCCGCTATGTTGTGCAGCCTCGTCGAAGGCTACTTCTTACCATCGGACGTCGTCCTCTATCCACCCAAGGAAGGCCCTCAATATTCAGGCGCATAAAGGACGACATCGATGATGCCGAATCTCGTGGTGTTCTACCAAATTTCGGACCCAAGCCCAATCTAGCAAACTGGTTCGCGACATCAACCTTTCAGCTCTTGTATTTTTACGCGACTGGCATATTCAAAGTACTCAGACGCAGGACCGACCTTTCGAGGACGCCAACTACGAGGAGGGAATGGCGCATGCTGAGGACACAGCACAGAGATATGTCCAAGATTGCCCCGTTCTGCGTGCTATTGTTGGATCCCATCATTCTCCCGTTCGTCATATTCCTCCCGCCTTCATTTCTTCCTTCGACAATTATACTCCCAGGCCAGCTTCGGCGTCAGCATGCAGCGCATATCCAGAGTGTCAAGCAGGCTCTCCCGGATCTCAGAAAGGCCTACAAGCTTCTTGAGCGCCTCAAGATCGAGCCTTTCGTGGAAGAGGATGACGATGAAGATGAACACGACACAGTTTTAAAGGGCGTTAAGGTTGACGATAAGGACGACTTTTGGTTTCATCGTAGCCGCCGCCTCGCCATCTGCCATTTGTATGGACTACCTGCATTCCAGTCAATCCCGGTTCCTCCGCTCGGCATCGAGTCTCACATGGAGTTTCTCGAGGAGGATGATGCATGGCTGGTGAAGGATGGGCTGGACGGGCTAGGTCCTGACGAGGTGCGCGAGGCAGTGAATGAACGTGGTCTGTGCTTGGTCAGTGAGACGGAAGCTGCATCATTGCTTAGGTGGTGGCTTGACCATGTCGCAACTGGGAGTAACGATCAGAGGCTCAAGGCAGCACTCGCTTTTTCTGCCTTGTATAAGCCGGTCCAGGATGGAGACTAATGAGCGCCGGTGAGTTCTAGGAACACACTTATCTTGTCGCAATACTCATGGCCATGCTTAGAACTTAATGATATACAAACCATTTTTTGTAACTACGACGGAAGCAGGCAGCGATGAAATGCTGCATTTCTATGCTACGATTCACGCGTGACAGTGATACCCCGAGTTGTGCTTATACCTCGTATAACTTGCTTGCCGTTTGGGCCGTTCGGTCTTCTTGCGCTGAAGAATGGAGTGCATGAGTTGGCATTCAAATTTTTCGGGCAATGGCACCACCATCCTAGGCAGTGCTATTGTGCTTGCTTGCACGATTTACCTCCTCTCTTTGAAGTTGAAAACTGGCATGTTATAGATCTTCGGGCTTCACGGGCTTTCAGCATTGCCTTGTGCTATGACACTGATTTTCTATTTCAGTGTGTGTATTTACTTTCCAGATAACGTATTCTGTTGTGTCGCATGCGGTACGGTTTGGTAAATGACTTCTACTTACCTTTCTTTGCCTTCCATCGTTTTATTATCAGCCAACAGCGTTTTCACATCGCCTCACGGTAGGCCATACATCTAGAAAAACTTCTTTTCATAATTCTGTTATTCATTTCTGTCAGTGATCTCACCCCGAGTCTTCCTCGCACCTTAAGGCTTAGTTGAGATGTTCGACCTAATCATGGGCTCTTGGTACGTCAATTATCCTTTAGATGTCGTTATCCCTGGTACAGACATGTTGGTACGTAGTAAGAACTTGTATTCGTTCCCAATCCAATCATGACGTTGACGTAGTGAAGCTTATATAGTTCCGCAAATCCATCGAAGCTCCGGAACAACTGCTTCTTAGTCGACGAGGACTGGAAGTATCTCCAAAACTTGTGCTGGCAATCAGCCAGGACGAATTCCATTTCACTCAACCCTGCTACTATAGGTTTCCTAACCACAATACTGATAACTTTTATGCCTCCTCCCATCTTTCCATTTCTTCTCTTCCAAATTTCGCTCCCGTCGAAAATTCAGGGTTGCTTTCGCTGCCATCTGATCAAGATCGTCGTGAAGACCGAGCCAGCAATTGTTAGTTTTTAGATCGAGGGGAAGTATCCATACACTTCATGGATGAGTACGTTCGGCCAGTTCGATGCTTTTAGAACCGACACTTACCTTTTGCGCAAATCATCTAGTCCCGCTTCAAGACATCCTCATTCTCAGGGAACTCGAGCTGTGCTGTAGCCGAGTTTGCGCATTGGATTGCTTCTTCCACCAGGCTCTAAAGGGGGCGATCCTTCTTATCTTCCTTTATGGTAAAATGAAGGATAACAGTTAATCTCATATAGACTCGGATTTAATCACCTGTTTACCTGTGGGGGTGACATGATGCGCTTGAACCAATGATCCAGAAATTCATTGTACGCATGCATCAGGATACTAAAGAGCTTTTCCGATACTAGGACAGAGATCGTCGAGAAGCGAAATACAGGTAGTGATAACTTACATCTCATCATATCATGGAGCGCTCTTTTACAACCCGGTCTAATGTATAATAATTCATGCATTTGGAACGTTGTCGTGACAGGATCATGAGAGAAGAATGCATTCCGAACCTCATCAGCCAGGAGACCGTATATACTCTTAAGTCGAGTTTTTCTTTTTCGTAAAAAAACCATATAGATTGGATTTAGAGGCGGCCGATCCAGAAGAAGTAAGTGTCCTATTATATCGAGAAGGCTCCAACTGACTGTAGAGCTCAGTGAAAAGCCGGGTGTAAAGTTCTGGGCCAGGCAGCCTCATGTCTTCTTCCATGATGACAACAAGCTTGATCCGGTCGTGCATTCTAACCTATCATGCAACATGTTCACAGGCAGAGAGTGTTAAGAGCCAAACCCATCATATACCTAATATAAAACGGATTCTCCTGATGGCAGGCGGTCGGGCATTCTATAGGCTACGGGAATGGGCTCGTTGCTCTCGATCGTGATGTGATTATGAAACAGCGAAGAGACGAGGGCAAGTCCCTAGTGATTAACGGTGGCATCAATAGATGAATATCGCCAGAGACAACGAGAAAGTTACATGGAACGGTATGTCCTCCCTTGGATTGACAGATATGGGGTTTTTCGTTATTTTAAGCCAATACGACGGCTGTGATTCCATATATTTCCATTAGTTTTATATGTTTCAGTATGAAACGATGGTGGAAGATACAACCGTGGTGGGCTGAAATCAGTGATATCACAGATAAGTTGATTTGGGTCGTCGTAGTTCTGAGGCACTTTGAGATGTCGGGTCACGCCTTCGGGTGGTCAACTAGATCCCGGAGTATATCTAGCCTCTCTTAGGTCGAAAAGTTCATCTTCCAACTGGGTGCAGGTGCAGAGATGTCTAGAAAAATGGGGACGTACAAAGAGGAGCTGCAGTTGCATTATTGGGATATTCAAACGAGGCAGAACAGAGCGCAGCATTATGACGGATACAGTGTTGCCCGATGACGATGCTCGTTGTGAGGAATTCAAGACATTACACGCAGGTCCTTGATATGACCATGACATTATGCCATCGCGCCAAGTCACACTTTTGGTGTTTAGACATTGACTGTGAGAGCGCGTCAAAATACGCCGAGACTTGAGTTGAATAGAAAACACACTTCTTTATAACGGTCCTGGCCCCAAAAACCAGTGCGTTGACATCATCAGTGTTACAGCGTCAATGATTCCTATCCGGTCCGGCCTCTCGTGACCTGAAAACACGAAGAGCGGGACAAATGGGGACTCAGCTACGCTCCTTGGTCAGTCTTTCCGAAGGTATAGAGACGTGGAAACAAACCAAGTCGACGCAGTCTGAAGAAAAGGATACGCAGTTCCGGATTATCGCCGATATCTCCAGCTCTCTTGGACGTCACTGAATGCTGGTACCATATGCTGGAATCAATTCCTATCCTGTAAGCGGAAATATTTCTTTCGAATCCATCTACCACCGCGAGGTGAGAAATTGCCCAAGGTTGGGCGCCTTGTTCAATATCTGTTACAAACGTAACCATGTGAGAATTGGCGGCTGCATCCGTCGAGCTACCATACATCCCATAGGCCCGGAACGCTCATTTTTTGCTTTCCGTCGCATGTCTTTGGCTTTGTGAGTGGAAGGCAGGTAAAGAGGTTCTGCTCTTGAAAAATTTCGCAATGGTTGTGATGTGGGGCCGAAGGTCACGGGATGCGCGTTGGGCGAACACGATCTGTCACATCACATGATCTTATCAGGGCAACACGACGCATAGCCGTGCGAAGATATTCCTATATTTTCATTCCTTTATCCCATTCACCATCATGCCTGCTTTCCAGCCCCTACAAAGCAGCGGAAAACGGAAAATCGACGAACCAGAATCTCAAAGTCGCAAGCGTCCAGCATTGATTACAGGATCTGCTGGCAGTTCTGAATACTGGATGGTTCAATGGTGAGGGACTTGTCCCGTCTAATTAATAGTGTGCTGACAGGAAACCATGTGTAGGAGAAACCATCAGACAAAGAAACATAAGACATGGGAAGGGGATGGTGTTCTCGTTGTCGAAGGATCACAAGCCACTCTGTTTGATACAGATGGAAAACCGTGCGTCGCCTCACATATCTTTTTGTCGTCGATCTTTAGCGAGCCATCATAGGATGGGGCAGGCCGCACGTCCAGCTTCACTCTATGAAGGTCTAGAAATAGGCGTCGGTGGGAAGGATATTGGTTTGGAATGTCGCACAAGTCGAGCAGAATACCTCTCCGGCACATGTTTCGGTCAAGCGGCTGCTGTTTCTGCCCCACTTGTGACTTCTGTTGGTCCGTCAAAGGCTTTTGCGCCCCTCAAGCTATCGACGCTGCCGCAGCCGAAGCCCATCTCAATGGAGAGAAAAAGTGTACCTTTGGAACAAGTCGATCTCCTGTCGGCGCCATGCAAATCCCCAACAAAGGAAAATATCATAAGTCTGGAGAGTCACTGGATCGCAAATTGGAGAAATGTGGGCAACAAGAAGAGCTCGGGGGGTGACGCCTTCGTCTCCCATACCGGAAAAATAGTCACGCTCACTTCAGATACAGGGAAAAGGTAGGCCGTCATCTTTCAATCGCTATCTCTAGAGGAGACTTAATTTGTTATCTAGACTTTCTACTTTGGCGTGGAAAGGTACCTCATTACAAAGCGGGCAAACGCTCTACTTTGGCGGCAAGGAGGTGCAACTGTTTAATCAAGTTTCTCTTTCCGACTTGCCCAATCAGTCTGGGGATGTCGATGTTCCCACAAATCAGAAATCCCCTGCCCTTTTCGGAGCGAGCGATAGCGTTAAAAAGTTTGTCACTCCTCTGTCGGCGGGCGGTGTTTCCCCGGCAACCTTTTACGGATCTGTCAAGAAGCCCGCCAAGCCACTGTAAGTATATGAGATTATCCCCAACTATCTTTTCTTACCATATGAAGACACGATCCTAATGCAGGAGGCGCGATTGTCATGAAGGCTCCGACCAAAGAGCACACACAAAAATACAACAAGAAGTGCGTCGTATTCTCGACCTTCATTCTCGGTTCCTTTTGACCGTTCCTCAGGAATGGCGCTATCTTACCCGTCGTGCTTGATCCTGTCATCGCCAGCAAATTGCGACCACATCAAATTGAAGGTATATACTATTCCTTCCCTCGTTCGGATGTTTAATCCTCAACACAAGCCTAGGCGTAAAATTTATGTATGAGTGTGTAATGGGTCTCCGTAAACACGAAGGTAGAGGGTGCATACTTGCAGATGAAATGTACGTTCCTGTCCTATGCCCTTTTTGCGACGTTTAAACACATATCTAGGGGTCTGGGCAAGACCTTGCAGGTAGAGTTACCTTGCTTTGGCCTTTATGCTGTGATTCAAGATTCATTTTTCATAGACAATCAGTCTGGTTTGGATGCTGTTAAGTAAGATGTCAAGTGAGTTTGTTTTCGACTTTGCTAATCTGGGCCCCATAGGACAGAACCCCTACTCCGGCATGGGCCCTGTGGTCGAGAAGGTTCTGATCGTCTGCCCCGTTTCATTAATCAACGTCAGTCTAAGTGTCTAATTTCCTTCTCTTTCTCATCGAAAACAAATAGAACTGGAAAGCTGAATTCCACAAATGGTTGGGGAGAGATAGAGTGGGGGTGACCGTTTGCGACAAGGAGAAGAATGCGGTCCCTGTGTTCATCAACTCGTAGGTCCAACAACTTCCGAAAGGTTGTCGCTTATTTGTCCGACATAGTAAACCTCAGAAAGTATTAATAATCGGGTATGAGAGACTTCGTACCGTAATGTAAGCAGTCTCCTTGCACTCTCCGCGCTATGTCCTGACCTCGTTCAAAGAAAAACCTTGTCCGCTTGCGTGTAAGCAGAGTTTCACTGCGCTTTCCAAGATATGGTAACGAACATACGTAGACCCCCGATCGGGTTAATCATATGCGACGAAGGTATGTCTCTGTGTTCTACAACACGTCGCAAGCTGTATCTGTTATCCAGGACACCGGCTAAAATCTGCTAACAGCAAGACTACTGCAATGTTTGATGCTTTAAGGACGCCCAGACGAATAATCCTCTCAGGTACTCCGATTCAGAATGACTTGGGCGAATTTCATGCAATGGTATGTTCTTTGACCACAAATATTTTTCTCGAAAGTAACGCCTTTCTGCAGGCCGACTTTTGTAACCCCGGATTACTCGGTTAAATTTAATTCATCAGTAACAAGGACAAGAACTAATGGATCTACAGATGAATATAGCGCGTTCCGTCGCATCTACGAGGCGCCTATTCTCAAGAGTCGTGCACCAGACTGTACGTCAAAGGACACAGAAATTGGAGAAGCGCGTCTGGCACAGGTATTTTCCTCTTCTATCTTGGTTCAGGTTAATTTACCGTTAACAATATGCTTAGCTGATGTCGGTCGCAAAGAGCTTTGTGTTACGGAGAGAAGCCAAAATTCTTGGTAACTATTTACCGCCAAAACGTAAGAGGGCCCGATACTTTTTCGTACCTGCTTAACATCCCATATCCGCAGATGAATACGTTGTTTTTATCACGCCTACGGCTCTTCAGGTGTCTATATTCTCGAAACTCCTACAACCCGACAAATTGGATGATCTTGTACAAGGATCTACAGCCGAGTCACTCGCCCTCATGAACCTACTAACCAAAGTCAGCAATAGTCCTATCCTCCTTAAGGCCACTGCCGACAAAGAAAGTGCTGGTGGTGATCAAGACAACACTGTACGAAAACAGAGCGTAAGAGAAACGCTTTGCTGTATTCCTGAGAGGGCACAGCTCGACGATATGTCCTTAAGTGGTGGGTTTCGCTCCCGCTCCTGCGATTTTCATAGTGACACTTTTACTGAAGAAGTGACTAGGAAAGCTACTGGCTTTGTCTCGTCTTCTGGAGCATATCAAAGACGTACATTCGGTTCTTAATCCAATGAGATATCTCCTAAACCACATATCAGACTACCGAGGAGAAATGTGTTCTGGTTTCTCACTATACGTCCACTCTTAATATTCTCGAAGCATATTGTAAGAAGATGCATTATAGCTATTATCGACTCGACGGGTAAGCAATGATCGTTTCATCTCCATCTTATCTAACGCACGTATAAAGGCAAACCCCGACGGCCAAACGTCAAGAATACGTTAACGTATTCAACAAGACAAGCCAGACCAGCAGTTGTATGTGTACTGTTCGAACTTGCTTTTCAAATGGCACGACCTAATGAGTGTCCAGTCATTTTCTTGTTGAGTTCGAAGGCAGGAGGTGTCGGAATTAATCTTATTGGTAACCTCCCTCTTTCGCTGCTCGGATATAATACTGATATTCTCTTCAAGGTGGGTCAAGACTATGTTTAATCGACTCAGACTGGAATCCAAGGTTAGTAGTTACACCCTGTCCATCTTGAGTATCAATTGTACTAAGCGAGCGCCAAGTCATGACCTGCAGTCAATGGCAAGATGCCACCGGTACGGGTATTCCTTCTGATATCTTACCCAGTATTCTAATAGCTCTGTCTACAGGGATGGCCAGAAGAGGCCCGTCTACATTTACAGATTCTTGACCGCGGGTACCATTGACGGTGAGCAATTATTTCGGTGATTGAATCTTAGCAACCCACATCATATTCAGAGAAGATATATCAGCGCCAAGTTACGAAACTGGGTTTAAGTAACTGTAAGCAACCCATATTCTTATTTCATGGCAACAATCTCACCGGCCCTCTCTCAGCTCTCATGGGATCTGTATGTCTCCCCATCATGGCGGTATCAGCTCTGATCGACTGAATTTTAACTTAACAGGCCTCCGGTTCCTCCAAAAGCGACTCGTTTACCCGAAAAGACGTCTGTGACCTCCATCCGCTTGAACAACCTGAACTAACCTATATTTTTCAGCTTCGCGACATCTTCCGAATCCACCCAGACACGCTCTGCAACACACACGAACTCCTCGAATGCCCTTGCGACGATCAGCCCACAGCCGCTTTTTCCCAACCCGAACCCATCTCAGACTTAGATGACAAAGATTCCGACTCCGACTCGCATAAAGGTTTCAGGGTAGCATCCCAGGTTAGTGTGAGCAAGCTGAACAAGATGGATAAAGCTGTACGTTACACTCTATAGCATTCCCTCATAGCCTCACCCTTCCTCCTTTCCAGTACGCACAGAAGAAGAGAGAGGGCTTGGCAGCTCTGAGCGAATGGAAACACATTAGCTGCATAGGCAGCGATAACCATAAAGATATTCAAGACGACATCCTCCGAGAGATAATGTACGTCCCTGAACTCAAGCAGAAGGACTCGTCGCAGACACAGACAGAAGGTCTGATAGCCCAATTGGATACAGTTGGGAAGAATGGCATACACGGGGTTCCTGGTGGTACGATCTCGTTCCTCTTCCAAAAGACTACAGAGGGAGCTGGCTCGGAGGATCCGAGCTCCGCACTCTGATTTGCTGCAGAATGCTCTGAAGACTGGAGGACATTTCTTTAATCGTAATTGTATGATACAGGCACATTTCAGCACTGGTGCTTCACTGTATAAAGTAACGATACCGTTAATTGATATATCTGTATCTCCCCTACTCCGGCGCTACTAATCTCTTTCTGCAGCCGGTCATATTTCTGGCACTGTCCATCATGATGCAGGCAGTTTCGAAGATCGCTGTTATGAGGCTGCGAGCAAAAAAAAAGCAAAGGCGATTCTCAGGGCATTCGGCTGTGATGAGAAGTCGTGGGATCTTCGAGAGTGTGGGTGTCAACTGCCCGGCTCTCAGGGCCGAACTTGCCGGGCATGACCCACACAGGTATTCCTGCAGGCGTTTACACCGCGCACTCCACCCAGACCTTCCGCGTATTCAGCTCTACACATCTCAAATCAATCTGTCAATCGTTGGACTTGAGTCACATAGTGCTGCTAAGAGAGTCACCATTTCCTTTAGGCCCAGCACCCAATGGATAACCATGAGTTGCACTACTAATCCTCAGCACCATCTAGAAAACCTCCAAGCCCAGCTCACCAAGTCACCTGCGATTGAGAAACCCCAGCTTGGACCGACTAACCCAAGTCCTTAGTGATCCTCTTGGGTATGATCTACTGTAACTGTAATGCTTGTTCTCAAATGAAGATTTGAAGAAAACAAATTTGGATCTTGCCACTGTTTCCACTAACTGGGAGGTCAGTGATACACTGCAATTTCTGCTGATTATTCTCCATTCTAGCCTACAGGAATCCTCCTTGGTGTACCTGGAATGTACTCACATGGTGTTTAACTGGCCATACAGTGCATTTCTGCTTGTTCATATAGACCTCACTTGATATAAAGCACCCTCCCACTCTCACATTCATCATCTGTAGTCAGCATAATACTAATGCATTATTCCTGTTTTTATGATGTAGACATACTATGCTGTATATCAACTCTCAAGAGTTAATCTATCTTGTCAGGCCCTCTTGAGTAACCCCTCCCCCCTCAACTTCCCCTGCTCTGACAATGATCAGTATGATAGCTGCTTTAACATCTGCCAACATGATAAAGAAAATGACTTATGGTACAGCATCAGACTCATTCTGAGGGCTACATGATCACTAACAGTTTCTACTAGTGCATTTGGAATCTTTCAGACTGATAATTTTGCATATCATCCTGGAATGCATAAGCTATGGATCTGCAGAGCATCAGCTATGGATCTTGCCCAAGAAAGAAAGGCTTACTCAAATGGACTCTCAGAAATCATCCTTAGCAAGGCAATCAAGCAGTTTAACCTGATGCATAGCACTGGCTTCAATGATTCTGACAGACTAGCTTTGCAGGTCTTTGTCCCAGTCATGCACAATCCCAGAGACCAATAGCTATCTGGTATGGACCTTAATGAGATGGGATACATTAATCAGTATGGGCTGAGCTGAAAGGTACAGTTTGTTGCAACTGGACATCATCACTGTGGCATTAATTCTGTAACTATTCAAGCACATCTTTGATTCAGTCAAACACAGCTTGGAGCACCTTCAATTAGATTAAATCAATGTTCTGCAATGTAAGTCACTTTTGAATGTGGCTGAATGCTCACACATATGCTGTCCAGGTTATCACTTTGACAATGATACACCAATCTTAGAAATGGTGAGTGTCCTTTGAAAAGGTGAACCACATGGATTGTTTTGACTAGCAGCTCAAGATGCAAGCATCACATGATGTTATCAAGGCAGGATATATTCAGTACATTGGCATGTCCTCATACTTTGCTTATCAGTGTGAGGACTCTCTCACTTTCAACTTGTTCTGCTAACATGACTTTTAATTTTAGTTCATGCTATATAAAGTATGGTCTTACAAGTTCTCATATTGGCTGACTTTAGAAGAATTTTTCTATGCATAGACTATGCTATCCAGAACAAATTAATGCCTTTCATCTCAATGCAAAATCACTATTCACTTATCTACCATGAAGAAGAGAGAGAGATGTCCTCTACTCTTAAGATCCTCAAAATTTGAACTGATCCATGCCTGTCTCTATGCTCATTCCATTCTGCTTAGCTGTTTGGTGTTGGATCCATCCTATGGTCTCCTCTTGCTTGCAGTCTACTGACATTCATTGGAGAAACAGAAAGCAAGCAAGCAGGATAAAATAAATGAGTAAGATGATCCTTCTGCAATTATATACTGAAAATTCCTTTGTTCTTTATTTGGATACCTATGTATGATCTGACAGGTGAACAGTTTGAGACAATTGTGAATTGGTGTGTATATTTCTTTTTTTAAGAGTACCTAGCTCAATCAGTTTAGAGTTGAGGATGTTGAGATTTGAACTGTATCCAGAGTACATGCATGTAAGACCTTTAGTCTTTGGATTACAAACTCCTGAGGAGTTCCCTCATTGACTTCTCATATTTATACTAGACTACTCCTTTTTCAGTAGTTTCTATTTAATTCCTTTAATTTCTCTCAGATTCTTTTCTTACTCAGCATGCCAGAATGCTGGATTGCTCAAATTCTCTCACAGATTCCAACAGAGAAACTAGTGGAAAAGAAGAAAATCAGTATGAACCAAGTTGCACTGGCCTGAATCATAAACAGAGATGGTTAGTGTCTCATCATCAGTGTTTATTTTTCAGAGCACTGACTCAGCTCAGACATTGCTATCCCAGTTGTCAGTTCTGTTAGACCCACTCAGCATATGATCAGGACACATGATAAACTAGTGTTGTATCAAGTTTGTACAGCCATGCTAGAGTCCACTTTATTGTGTGATCTGATTGAGTGCATCAAGGCTGTTTATAGATTAGACTTAAGAGAAAAACAGTATAGATAAACTTTAGCTCAAAGCTGGAGTACTACAGTGAAAGCTATCCTACTTATATATGTTTTTATGAAAGATAAATATAGTCCTCTACTTGTTATGCATTTCTATGCTATAGTATTATAGTTGTCTAGTCATTGAGAGCAGAACAATAGGGTATTGTCTATTGATAAGACATTTGTAATATGTTAAAGAATGATAGCAAGAGCTGCCTATTATAGTCAAGTAATTGTCTCATGATTGATAAGCATCTTAGATAAGATAGATATTCTGATAAGATAAGATAAGCAAGATAAAAGATAAGATAAACAGAAAAACCATAACATTACTCCTCTATTAAAATCATCATCCTGATGGTTCAATTAAAGGAGAGTTTATAATCATAGATAGCAGCATCAGCATTCATATTATGTTTGCTGATCCACTGATTGGATTTCAGACTATACCTCTTCCATTTGACCAGGTATTCAACAAAGGTATTGGGGTCTTGATTCTGACAATCTCAGGTTTTACATATTTAATGATTAAAGATTTGTTCAATTTTATAATGTTTTTTGTTTTTGATGAGGTCAGGTTTGGAAGGAGGGTGTGAGAGGTGTAGGTTAGACATGTCTAGCCAGACTTTGTCTCCAAATTTGTATTAGATGGTGGAGTGTTGTGACTTGTCATATTGACATTTCATTGTGGCAGTAGCTTTCTCAAGAGCAGATTTTGTCTCTTCATGAATCTTTGCCATTTGTTCAATGAACAATATGAAGGCAAGCATGATAGCAGCACATTAGATCATATTAGCATGATGACACCATGGCTATACCTTATTCATTGATGCACAATAAGATGACAAGGAACAATATGGTAACTATTGCTGTCTCACATCTTGAACACAATGAGAACTGTGGCATATAGAAAACTCACCATAGTGATGGTATAGCAGGATGACAATAATAAACAAAAGCAAGAGCACAGTCATTATTATCTCAGACAATAAGCAGAGAGCATGAAAAGCAGACAATAGTCACCTATAGAGTATAGGATTCTTTAGACAGTATATAAGGTAGTAGTACACACTAATGTATCTCAGTCTTGAGCTAAGGTTTAATACACCTACTACACTCTCTGACTATCTGGTGTGAATACTCTTACCACAATAGCAGATTATATCTACCAGCTACAACTCTTCATCCTTCTTCATGAAATTCTTATAGCTTATCTCATCATCCTCATTATACTTTTATATTGAAATCAGACCCAGACTTAGCATCTGGAATTAGACTCCAGCAGAAGCAGTGCTAGAGATTTGTGAGCATTAATGGAAGTCTAACAATTAGCTCAAGACTTCATATGCTCTGGTCTGACAGCACTTTGCCTAGGACTAGCATATGAAACTCACACTCAGAAACATCATTACCACCTCTATTGCAGGTGCTTGCCTGTTTATTGCAATAACAGAAGTTATCAGATATCATGTCATATGGTTATCAAGAGAACAAAAAAGAAGAAGGAGAGAACTGGAGAAGTAGTAGAACTGATGAAGAGTGGATTTCCTTTGTTGAGCCCTCCAACCAACACCTCATACACTCCTGAGTTGAGAGAGCATCATTATCTGACTATCAGCCTCAAAATCCACAAATACTAGCAGCACAAATTATATCATCTGATCTCTAGAATCTTGAAGTGTATAAAATGGAAGAGGAGGGTTTGAATCCCTCTCTCTCATCATCTGACTGACCATCTCTGATGAGAGAGAGTCAGTATAAGGGGATGACAGCCATATGAGCTGACCCTCAATCAGAGATGTGGCCATCTCCTCTGTCAACTATCACTGAGAGCATATACTAGAAGCCTTATCTGAACTCTACTCTAAGCAGGTGGATGAGTCCAGCCTTATGGCCAGCATGCCCCAAAGTCTCTTGATCTAAGAGCAGGACATTGATCAGATCATCCTCAAAGTTAATGCATACAGCCTTAGAGAGAGCAAGCTCCAGTCCACCAAATTAGAAACAGTAGATCTATATGAGTATTATGCATATGCTACCAGCCTCCATGTCACCTCAACCAACCATGGATTCAATCACAGAAACCCACCAGACTCTGGCCACTCTCTATTATCTATTAATTTCATTTTCACCATTATCATTTCACATCCATATTTCACATTGTAATATCTAGACCCCAAACTCAGTAGCAAATATTGACATTGGAACCCAATGGAACCCAACTCAGAATTAGCTACTATTAGTATATAAAGCCATATATAACTATTGTAACTACTCAGTTCAAATATCAACTTAGATAAGCTATCTACACTTTGCACTCACTTTAACTTCTCCCTACCTTGTCCATCAGATTCTGCTCTAAAAGATATTCCTGTTTGCTTCTCTAATGGAACTCTGTTCTGTCCATCTAGATCCTTGGACTCTGACTCAAAGATAATATTGCTAATAGCTTTGTCAATGCCCATGCACTCTGCTGGACTCCACATGTGCATTCAAGCCCACTCGATTGGCATGTTCCTAACAGTATATTTGAACTCAAACTCTTGAGTCAAAAATTTTATCATGCCCATCACATTTATCCAACTCACAGAAACCGATTCTGAACAAACCCAGCCTACCCATCCAAACATGTTTTCTATAGAAGACATTCCAGCCTCTGCCTCAAAGGAACAACTAGGCCTTTTCAGATCAGCCTCCAGTGGAGGACAACCTTCTCATAGGGAAACCTACAATCACTCTAGCTTTACTGTCCACCAACCTAATTATGATGATTCCTCTAACCCTTTTGATGCCACCAGCATCTCAACCAATAGAGTCTGATGGGCCAGCCTGATGTATAGTGCCCAAACTGACCCTCCAATAGACCCCTTATCCCTGGGCAATATGCATGAGAATCCAGACAGCCCAGACTCAGAGAGCAGAGATGAAGACACTCCTACTCATACTCTCATCTGATGGAAATCAGGTGGTAATCCATCAAACCTTTTTTCAGGAGGACCAGATGGTCTCAATAGCCCAGGCAGCTCTAATGGCCCCACAGAAAGTAACAATCTAAACCAGCAGAACATGTTCTTAGAATTCATAAACCTGTATGAGGAGTCTCTGCTTCCCTCAACAACCCTAAACCAGCTACTATCCATACCAAGATCAAGGAACGAGAACCATTTGATGGCTCTGACCCTCACAAACTGAAGGCTTTCATCATCTTCCTTCAGTTGAACTTCAACAACAGACCTACCATATTTGCAACAGATGCTAACAAGATTAACTATGCCATTTCATTCCTGGCCAGCACTGTGCTTAACTGGTTTGAACCAGACATTCTTAACTCCAATCTGTGGAATCCACCAGCCTGGCAATTCTCCTACACAGCTTTTCTAGATGAGCTTCATAGCAACTTCAGCCTCTTTGATGCCATTGGAGATGCTGAAGATGTATTAGAACACCTTCAGATGTGTGATAGAGATTGGATCATGAAGTATATAGTCTAATTCAACTAGTACACCTCACAAATTGGGTACAGAGATAACTCCCTCTGCCATGCCTTTTACCATGATCTCTGCACCCATATCAAGGATGATATGGCACACCATGAGAAGCCAAACAACCTTTGTGATATGTGCTTTCTTGCTCAAGAACTTGATGCTCACTACTGGACCCAGAAGACTGAAATTACCCATGAAAACCAGAACAATAAATCCCCCAACCCTAAATCCAAGGGATCCAACACTTCTTCCTCAGACTCTAGCTCCACACCAAAATCTACCACCCCTAAGCTCTATGCCAACAAGCTAGGCAAAGATGGCTGTCTTACATAGGAAGAAAAAGACCACCAGCACTAGAACAACCTGTGTATGCTCTGTGGAGCCAAACACAAGATCAAGAACTGCAACAAGCAGAAGGCAGCAGCCTCTGCCAAGAGTCATACAGCTGAAGTTGATACTGCTCTCATGGAATTGACTCCTATGGAGTCAGAAAACTAAGAAGCAACCCTGTTCTCTCTATGTGAGTTCAGGGTTGTGTTGACTCTATTTGCACACCAGAGGTCATCACCCTCAATGCAACATCCCTTTCCAATCACTCCTTTCACATCTTCCTTTCAGCAGAATTACTGACTACCATAGAATCTGATGGCTCCCCAACTTATATTGTTCTGTGTTTTCTTGCACTTATTGATTCTGGTTCTAGCCACTGCTTTGTTGACACTAAGTACATAGCTGCCAATGAAATCCCCATTAAAACCATCTCTAGTATGCAACTTTGATTGTTCAATGGCTCTATCAGGAGCCATATATCTTAAATCACAACCATTCCCATCTGTTTCCCATCCAGAAACACCTTCCCTATTGACTTCTATATCACTCCTCTGGATTCATTCTGCAATCTTGTCCTAAGATACAACTGGCTCTCCTGCTACAATCTACTGATTGACTAGGCTGAGAACAGTATCACTTTTCACTCAAGCTACCAGGATCTCACTCCAACCAATTCTGTGGCCTCCATCATATCCCAGGGACTTCTGTATATACAGAACAACCATCCACCTCTCTCTGAGCCTTTCAGCTCAATTTCAGGACTTCCATGTCCAAAGGACAACAGTCTACCCCTCTCTGAGCCTTCCAGCTCAATTTCAAGACTTCCATGCCCACCAGACTCTATCAGTCCAACTTCTGGGGCTTCACCCCATTCCAAGTCCACCTTGAGTAGCCAGCAGACTCTATTCCCATATGAACCCATCTATTCCTATCCTCTCTCAGAGTCTTTTACTACAAAAGCACATCTAAAGATCTTCATCATATCTGCTGCTGCATTTGTCTGAGCCAGTGCAGAAGAAGGCACCCAGCAGTTCACACTGCAGCCTTCTTTGCCTAATATTGGAGCCAAAGCTGCATCTGTAGAACTGGCAGATCTTTCATCAGTGCCAGTAGAGTACCATGATTTTGCAGATGTCTTCAGTGATACCCTCTCTGAAAAGCTACTTGAACACAGGCTGTATGACCTCAAAATCAACCTTGAGGAAGGAACATCTCTACTGCTTGGACCCATTTATTCTCTCTCAGAATCTGAACTCAAGATCCTACAAGAGTTTATTGATGATAATCTGTGTAATGGGTTCATTACTCTGTCCCACTCTCTACATGGAGCTTCAGTCCTATTTGTCAAGAAGAAGACCAGTGAACTCTGACTCTGTGTTGACTACCACAGCCTAAACAAAATCTCCAAAAAAGATTGCTACTCTCTTCCTCTTATTTCTGACCTCCTTGACTCTGTCCACTCTGCATGCATCTACACTAAGCTCAATCTGTGATATGCCTACTATCTCATTTGCATAGCCAAAGGAGACAAATGGAAAACAGCCTCCTGGATCTGTTATGGTTCCCTTGAATGGTATGTCATGTTTTTTGGCCTCACAAATGCTCTGGCAGCATTCCAATGATTTGTGAATGACATATTGTCAGATATGCTTGATATATCAGTAGTAGTCTACCTTGATGACATCTTTATACATTCTGACAATCCAGAAGACCACCAAAAACATGTTCATGAGGTCCTATGCAGGCTTAGAGCTAATGGACTCTACTGCAAGGGTTCCAAATGCAAATTCAACCAGGATTCCATAGAATACCTAGGCTACATCCTATCATCTGAAGGACTTTGCATGTCTGAAAAAAAAGTCAAGGCCATTGTTGACTGACCAATGCTGCAAAAGGTCAAGGATATCCAATCCTTTCTTGGCTTCACCAACTTCTACTATCACTTCATATATGGATATAGCAACATTGTTATCTCTCTTACATGACTCACCTGCAAGGGAGCTTCATGAAAATTTGATGACAAATACTTGGCTGCCTTCAATGATCTGAAACAGGCTTTTACACATGCTCCCATCCTTACACACTGGATTTCTGATCAAAAAATAGTAGTGGAAACCAATGCCTCTGATTACACTATTGCAGCTATCCTCTCCATCTACCTTGAAGATGGCAAAATTCACCTGATTGCTTTTCACTCCTGGAGTCTCCACAATGCCAAACTCAACTATGACACCTATAACAAGGAGCTTCTGGCCATTTTTGAAGCTTTTAAACATTGGTGGCACTACTTTGAAGGCTCTGCAGACTCCATTGATATTGTAACAGACCACAAAAACCTTGAATACTTCACCACCACTAAGATTCTAACCCACTGACAAGTCTGCTGATCTGAATACCTATCTCAGTTCAACCTAGTAATCTGGTTCCAACCTGAAAAACTTGGTGGAAAATCAGATGCACTTACTAGATGATGGGACATCTACCCTAAAGAGAGGGATAGCCAATACACTCAAGTCAATCCTCACAATTTCCAACCAGTGGTCACCTAAGAACAATTTTCCATGTCACTCCATGCAATCTACCTTGAAGGCCCTACTCTCTGAGCCAGTGCCATCATGGATATTGATAAGCTCCACATCAATATCAAACAAGCACAATATTTTAACCCTACATCTTCCAATGGCCTCTGCCAGGCTAAAACCACTTCAGAATCCTCCCTCTTTCAGTGAGCTATTGATGAATCAGACATTCTCTGCTTTGAAGACTGCATCTATGTCCCAGAGTCCAGAGATCTCCATCTCCATATACTACAAAACAATCATGACCACATCTTGGCAGGCCATTTTGGTCAAAACCGGACATTAGAGCTTGTCTGATGGAATTACATCTGGCCAAAGATGCATGAATATGTTCGACACTATGTTAAGTCCTGCACAGTTTGTGGATGCAACAAGATGCCCAGACACTGACTCTATGGGTTACTCAAACCTCTACCAGTCTCCAAATGACCATGAGATTCTATTTCCATGGATTTCATTGAACAACTACCAGACTCCAACAGATTTACCACCATCTTAGTAGTCATAGACCAAGCTAGCAATCAAGCCATCTTTATCCCCACTCATGACACCATTAACTCCACAGAGCTCACCCAACTTTTTCTTATCCATGTCTTCTCCAAACATGAGGTACTCAGTCATATCACCTCAGATCACAGCTCCAAATTTGTTTTCCAATTTACTCATGCTTTAGCCATAGCTCTTGACATAGAACTCCACCTTACTTCTGGTTACCATCCAGAGGCTGACAGACAAACTGAATGAGCAAATCAAACTCTGGAACAGTACATCTACATTTACTGCTCCTACCAACAGGACAACTAAGATACCCTCTTATCTATTGCCAAGTTCACATACAACAATGTTCCTAATGCATCCACTGGAATTTCCCTATTTTTCACCAACAAGAGTTACCACTCTAACATCACCATTCACTCTGAAAGGGACATCACCTCCACTCAGGCCCAAGACTTTGCAGTCGACTTTGATGAACTCCATCAAATATTAAAAGATGAAATTTCTAAGGCTCAGACTTGCTATAAGACCCAAGCAGACAAGCACCAGATTCTGACACCCCTGTTCATGGTGGGTGACAAGATCTATCTCAGTTCCAAACATATCAAAACCACCTGTCCAACCAGGAAATTCTTGGAGAAATACCTCAGCCCTTTTGAAATCATAGCCCAATCAGGTTTCCACTCCTTCATCCTGAGGCTTCTGCTGGATCTCTGATCCATTCACCCAGTATTTCATATGTCACAATTAGAACCTATAGAAGAAAACACCATCCCTAACTGAATTCAACTATCACTGCCTCCAGTCAAAGTTAACAGAGAAGAACATTTCAAAATAGCCCAAATCCTTGACTTGAAGCTGGATCACCAGTTCTGCTGCCCACTGCTGTACAAGATCCAATGGCTAGGCTATGAAGGTACCAATGAAGAATTTGCTTGGCTATCAGCCTTCGAGTTCTCTGCTGATAAATTTATTGAAGAATTCCACCATTGATACCCAGGCAAACCAGGACTCTTATCCAAGGTCATTCAAACATTCTGTCTCTAATACAACACCACTCCAGACACCACCAGCATCCCACCTTACTACATCAATTTTAACAACTAATTACTATTATTTCGATCACTCTATTTACACTTTCAAAGTCAAAATCTTGTAATTACATTTTTCTTCACTACCAACATTCAATGCCTTTCTATATACATTTCATAACAAATCTTTACAAGAAAGCAGAACCCAACAGGCCTGCACTAGAACCCAAACTCTCTCCCTGTTTCTTTAATTCCTCCATATCCTCATCCAGCCTCTTCAGCATTGTCTCCCAAAGATCTTCCACCTCCTGATCTCTCTCATCCTTGAAAATCAGTCAGGCCTTTTTTCAGGCCTCCATCTCAGATTCCAAAAACAGCTCTGAGGAAGATGATATATCATCAGAACCATAGTCATTCTGGAGACCTGCTACCATTGAAGAGGATCTGTGTATGTGCAATGTGAAAACAGATACAGCAGAGCATTATCCACTGATCACACTCACAACACACATACAAAACTCTTAGTTCATGGAAGGATTATAATGCAATAAAAATAGCAATCAACAAATATAATTGTCCTCTTCAATGAGATCACAGCATGCAAACAGTAATAGAGTGCTTACAATAGTCTGAGGTCTCTCTAAGCCTCAAAGCTTTTCATTTTATCAGAACAAGAGGTGGCAACTGGTGTTGCCAGGCCTCAAGACAAAGAGTACTGCAGTTCAATACAATATGTTGAAACACTCTCACAAAACTCTCCAAAAAGTCCTAAGCACAGCTCAGATCAACTCAAAATCCTTAACACACACAATACATGACTCAAAGCTTTGTGCTCTAAGTGAAAACCAATCACAAACACATCCACAAGTGCTAAAGAGCACAGATCTCTGTTCACAAGCTTCCAAACCAATTGTAGACTCACAGGATTCAAACCTATGTGATCCAGAGACACAAAACACAATAAGACCCCATCTGACAGACCAAAGGGTTTGAACCTCTGCCATCCATAGTGCTGCATGTCACAAATACCTCAAAAACTCAAGATGATGCCCTTCAGACACTGCTCTCTTATTCTCAGATTAGAGCACAATCCAAAACCTCTTATCAAATTGGACTCAAGTCCTTCACAAGCTTTGATGCCTCACTTAGTTCTCATAGCACTCTTAATGATATCAATAATCAGTTTATTCTCTCACCTGAAGTTACTAACACAAATCCAGAGCTAGAGTGCAAGGCTTTCTGTGCCCAATACACTGCAACTGTGAGGGTCAGAAACTTAATCTCTACTCATACAATACTGTATTTAAATACTCTACTATGATACTTACTAATACAATCCTACTATGGTATCTTCAAAGTGTGAGACTCCATGCTGGATCCCATGGGTATTATTCACATGCATATCACAGTCACCACACTTATTCTCTTCTGAGCAAGGACTGTGCCTGCTGTTCCTTCACTAGCTGACATCAGCTAGCTGGCCTTGCTAGGTCTGCTCACTTTCTTATTTTCCTGGTGACATCTCTGACAGTGGTAAACTGTTTCAGACCTCCAGGGTTATCTCTCATGCTAGGAGTCAGCCACAATGGCTATGTTCTGCTTCTCTGTGTCCAGCCAGTCATTCTATCTGATTCACCAAAGATGCCATTTCCTGATATGATATGAAGTCCCTCAATGTGTTATGCATGCTAAGGCACTGTAAGTATGCACACAAGACTCAGGGTGGTATGCATGCTATTCATTCCTGGGGTAATATTCCTCTACTTATTACTTTATTGTCATCAGTCTATTTCTCTATTCAATACCCATTTACTCAGATACCTTTCTTTGGGTCTTAGTTCTCTGTTCTAAAGCATGTCCTATCAGTGTATCAATGGCTGTGCATCTTTGATCAATGTGATCAGACTTGCCAATCATATTTCGATCATAGTCTTTTTATTTTTAGCATGTCCTCTTATAATAGTATTGGTGCATTTAGGGCCAAGTGCTGGGACCTCACATGCAGCCTAACCCCTCTGGTATTAGTCTGTTACTAAACCATGCACTCTGCTTATTGTTACTTCAGTTTAGCATTATGATAGCTAGGTTTCTGTGTGCTCTAGTCCTATTTTCTGTTACATGCTTACTGAACTGGGATGCAGTCCATATATTTACAATTTTCACAATTTTATATGCCTGAACATGGAGAGGGCATGTCACCATACCATGGACATCTGCCAGCTCTTCTGCCAACTCATCTACATGACACATCAACTTGTAAACTAATCTTAAAATTTAGTGGAGGCTAGTGGAGACCTTCACACTACTGATCACCTCACTTGCAGTGATATGCAGGCTACATGTCCAGCCCTATAATTTGCAAATTCTGCATAACACACTAGAATATGCTAGTAACTGAGGATCATTAGCCAGTAGAGGACTATGGCTGAGGCTCCAAGCTGACAGTCAGGCTAGTCACCAATACTAAGTCCAAAAGAGACTTTGTAAAATAACATGGCATAAGAATAAAAATCCTAAGTCAGGTTTGAACTGAGAAAAGTTCTGCACTACACTTTGGAAAATACTAAGTCCAAGTTGGACTTAGAAATAATACCTCAAATGAGGCCAATTCTACATGCTACTAAGACAAGTATATTCTAAGACAGCTAGGGGCATAATACTATAGCCAGTTGTAGAGTATTGAGTAAAGATAGCATTATCCAGAAGCAGTAAAAAGAGAGATCCAATAATCTATGGCTAGCACTCCAAGTTTTGACTCAAATATCTAAGTCCAAATTTTCTAAGTATCAGATGATCTAAGAGACTTAGAATTGAGAGGAATAGAGTGGATAAGACTGGTTGACCAGGTCTGATTGGACCTGATCAATTGAGCTACTAAGAATAACTCAGAGGATTAAAACTCTGGGTAGACAGAAAGGAGTTAGGTATCTACAGATACTGTAGGCTTAAAATAAAGCTGTGTGGTGGCCAGGCAGGTCTGGGCAAGCCTAAGGGAGTCCAGAAGTGCCACCATTCCAGAATAATGGTGTGATTCAGCTTTAAACAGGAGAAATATTATTTTGAATGCTTTATTTATAGATTCTGTATCTGTTGCTGGTGTATAAAAGAAGGGAATGAGGGGAAAATAGCAAGCAAGCGACCCACCCCTGCATTCAGGCCTTTTAGCCCACTGTAGCTAGTCCCTGGGACAACAGATTTTGAGTTCTGCTTTGACTTAGTGATTTATTTAAGTTGCTTTGTCACTTAGAGAGGATTGGATTGGAATAATAACTGTGCTTTGGGTTTCAGATTAATTTGGGTTCCAAACTATAAGGGTTTCAGCATCAGAATACAAGTTTTTCAGTTTTGAGGACCACTAGCCAGCCAAGAGTGCAGCTAGTCAAGCCTAAGTGCTTGATAGACTTAGTATTTGGGTTTCAGAGTTCATCTACAACTTTTCATTAACTATCAGCAGGACAACTGGATAGAGTGACTAGCTCTTGCTGCTTTCTAACATAATGACTGCATATACTCCACCATCAGCAAAACACTATTTTTCATCAATCATAGCCAATATTCACATGTTGCACAAACTATGTGAGCACATATCACAATGCCAGTCTCTACTGACTTCACCTCAATAATGACTAAAATACATAAAGAGACTAAAGCAGCACTGGAGTGGATGGTGACCACTATGAAATCCCAAATACTATGCTTCTGCTCAGACCTATAATATTAATGACAAAGTGTGGCTAGACACAACCAACCTTCATCTCTCATGCCTGAAATGAAAGCTCACTGACAAGCGTACAGGCCCATTCTCAATCCTTGCAAAAGTTGGACATTCAGCCTATAAACTATGTCTTTCACCACACTGGAAAATTCACAATGTCTTTAATAAGACACTCCTTTCTCTCTTTATTGCATCAGCCTTCCCAAACCAAGAATGTCCACCTCCACCATCATCTGACCTGGTCAATGATGAAGAGTATTATGAGATTGATCAAATATTAAATCATAAATTATGAAAGATCAAGACTAAGAGTGGCAGGACAACCACAACTGTAGATTATCTGATCAGTTGGAAAGACTATAGCCAGAATCTAACCAGTAGGTCAATGAAAAAAATATAGATGCAGCTAATGCAATCTGAGACTATAAACTCTCCCTTTAAACCATCAGTATGATGGTCTTAATGAGAGGGTAATGTTATGATTTTTCCTCCTTTTACTCTTCTTTCAATGAATTAACCCCTATTTATGCTTGGTCAGAGTGTCTAAGCCAGTGCTTAAGACTATGAGAGAGGCTGAGTCATCACAAATAAGCCAATCCATCATTGTCCTCTGATGTAGTGACTAGCCCTCAATGATGCACAATCAACTTTTAGTGTACAGTAGTGATACCTGAGAACAATAGGCATAAAGACTTGGAAACATACAATAGGCAGTTTTATATTTATTTCCACCATGTACAGTATATAAAGAGGCTCACTCTTGCTGGTAATCCTCAGGTTCAAGCTAAAGTTTATTCTATCTCATTCTACTCTCAAGCCATCTCTAAAAGTCTTAAAGCATTAGATCAACAGAACACAACAAGTGAACTCTAGCATAAAGGTTCAAATATAAAACCATGCTAGTTTATTATATGTTTCAGATCACATGCAGCTTGAGTCTAATAATACATAGCCTATAGGTGAATGGCAGATTCTAAATTGACAGCAAGAATGATTTCACCTTCTTCTATCTTCTCATTCTACTGATCATCTTCATTCTTGTCAGGTAACACAAAAGAGGTCTTACAATAATGGCAACTGTTATGTGCATACTGCTGGCCTCTGTATCACCTCAACCAACCATGAATTCAATCATGCTACCCACTGGACTCCAGCTGCTTCTTATTACCTACTAATTTCATTTTACCATTATCATTTCACATCTGTATTTCACATTGTAATATCTAGACCCTGAACTTGGTAGTGAATATTGACACCAGAACCCACTGGAACCTGACTTGGAATTAGCTACTATTAGTATATAAAGCCATGTATATCACTGTAACTACTCAGTTTGAATATCAACTTGGATAAGCCATCTATACTTTGCACTCACTTCAACTCCTCCCTACCTTGTCCATCAGATTCTGCTCTGAAGGATATTCCTGTTCACTTCTCTGATGGAACTCTGTTCTGTCTATCCAGATCCTTGGGCTCCGACTCAAGGGTGATGTTGCCAATAGCTTCATTGACACCCATGCACTCTGCCGGACTCCATGCATGCACTCAAGCCCACTTGATTGGCACATTCCTAACAGTATATTCGAACTCAAACTCTTGAGTTGAAAATTTTATCATGTCCACCATGTTTACCAAACCCACAGAAACTGATCCTGAACAAACTCAGCCCATCCATCCAAACATATTTTCTATAGAAGACATTCTGACCTCTGCCTCAAAGAAACAACCAGGCCTTTTTGGATTGGCCTCTAGTGGAGGACAACCTTCCCATAGGGAAACCTACAATCACTCTAGCTTCACTGCCCACCAACCTAATTATGATGATTTCTCTAACTCTTTTGATGCCACCAGCATCCCAACCAACAGGGCCTGACAGGCCAGCCTGATATATGGTGTCTGAACTGACCCCTTAATAGACCTCTTATCTCTGGGCAACATGCATGGGAATTCAGACAGCCCAGACTCAGAAGGCAGAGATGAAGACACCTCTACTTATACTCTCATCTGACAGGAACCAGATGGCAATCCACCAAACTCTTTCTCAGATGGATCAGAGAGATCAGGAGGACCAGGTGATCCCAATGGCCTAGGCAGCTCTAATAGCACTGCAGGAAGTAACAATCCAAACCAGCAGAACATGTTCCTAGAATTCATAAACCTATTATGAGGAGTCTCTACTTCTCTCAACAACCCTAAACCAGCTACTATCCATACCAAGATCAAGAAATCGGAACCATTTGATGGCTCTGGCTCTTGCAAACTGAAGGCTTTCATCATCTCTCTTCACTTGAACTTCAACAACAGATCTACCACATTTGCAACAGATACTAACAAGGTTAACTATGCCATTTCATTCCTGACTGGCACTGCACTTAACTGGTTCAAACCAGACATTCTTAACTCCAATCCATGGAATCCACCAGTCTGGCAATTCTCCTACACAGCTTTCTTAGATGAGCTTCATAGCAACTTCAGCCCCTTTGATGCTATCGGAGATGCTGAAGATACATTAAAACATCTTTGAATGCACAATGGAGATTGGATCATGAAGTATATAGTCTAATTCAACCAGTATGCTTTAAAAATTGGGTATGGAGACAACTTTCTCTGCCATGCCTTTTACCATGGCCTCTGCACTCATATCAAGGATGATATAGCACATCATGAGAAGCCAAACAATCTTTATGATATGCACTTCCTTGCCCAAGAACTTGATGCTTGCTACTGGACCTGGAAGACTGAAATTGCCTGTGAAAACTGGGACAATAAAACCCCCAACCTTAAATCCAAGGGGTCTAACACTTCTTCCTTGGACTCCAGCTCCACACCAAAATCTACCACTCCTAAGCCCTATGCCAACAGGCTAGACAAAGATGGCCATCTTACTCAGGAAGAAAAAGACTGCTAGTGTCAGAACAATCTTTGCATGTTCTGTGGAGCCAAATACAAGACTGAGGACTGCAACAAGTGAAAGGCAGCAGCCTCTGCCAAGAGTCATGCAGCTGAAGTCAACACTGCTCTCTTGGAATCAGCTCTGATAGAGTCAGAAAACTAGAAAGCAACCCTGTTCTCTCTGTGTGAGTTCAGGGTTGTATTGACTGTATTCACACACTGGAGGTCATCACTCTCAATGCAACATCCCTTTCCAATCACTCCTTCCATATCTCCCTCTCAGCAGAATTACTGACTACTACAGAACCCGATGGTTCCCCAACTTGTATTGTTCTATATTTTCTTGCTCTTATTGATTCTGGCTCTAGCCATTGCTTTGTTGACACTAAGTAGCTGCCAATGAAATCCCCATTAAAACTATTCCTAGTGTGCAACTTTGATTATTTGATGGCTCTATTGGAAGCTGTATATCTCAAATCACAACCATCCCCATCTGTTTCCTGTCTGGAGACACCTTCCTCATTGACTTCTATGTCACCTCTTTGGATTTGTCTTGCAATCTTGTCCTAAGATACAACTGGCTCTCCCACTACAATCCACTGATTGACTGGGCTGAGAACAGTATCATTTTCTGCTCAAGCTACCAGGATCTCACTCCAACCAATTCTATGGCCTCCACTGCATCTCAGAGACTTCTGTGCCTACAGGACAACAGTCCACCCCTCTCTGAGCCTTCCAGCTCAAATCCAGGACTTCTATACCCATCAGACTCCATCAGTCCAACTTTCAGGGCTTCACCCCATTCTAAATCAACTCTGGGTAACCAGTGGACTCTGTTCCCATATGAACCCATCTACTCCTATCCTCTCTCAGAGTCTTTTATTATGAAAGCACATCCAAAGATCTCCATCATATCTGCTGCTGTATTTGTCTGAGCCAGTGTGGAAGAAGGCACTCAGCAGTTCACACTGCAGCCTTCTTTGCCTAATATTGGAGCCAAAGCCATATCTGTAGAACCAGCAGATCTTTTATCAGCACCAGTAGAGTACTATGATTTTGCAGACATCTTCAGTGACACTCTCTCTGAAAAACTACCCAAACACAGGCTATATGACCTCAAAATCAATCTTGAGGAAGGAACCTCTCCACTGCTTGGATCTATTTATTCTCTCTCAGAATCTGAGCTCAAGGCCCTACAAGAGTTTATTGATAATAATCTGTGCAATGGGTTCATTACTCCATTCCGCTCTCCACATAGAGCTTCAGTTCTATTTGTCAAGAAAAAGACTGGTGAACTCTGACTTTGCATTAGCTACCATAGCCTAAACAAAATCTCCAAGAAAGATTGCTACTCTCTTTCCCTCATTTCTGATCTTCTCAACTCCATCCGCTCCATGTGCATCTACACTAAATTCAACCTTCGACATGCCTACTATCTTGTTTGCATTGCCAAAGGGAATGAATGGAAGACAGCCTTCCAGACCCATTATGGTTCCTTCTAATGGCACATCATGCCTTTTGGTCTCACAAATGCTCCAGCAGCATTCCAATGATTTGTGAACAATATATTCTCTGACATGCTCAACATATCAGTAGTAGTCTACCTCAATGACATCCTCATATATTCTGACAACCCAGAAGATCATCAGAAACATGTTTGTGAGGTCCTATGTAGGCTTAGAGCTAATGGACTCTATTGCAAAGGTTTCAAATGTGAATTCAACTGGGATTCCATGGAATATCTAGGCTATATTCTATCATCTGAAGGACTTTGCATGTCTGAAGAAAAAGTCAAGGCCATTGTTGACTGGCTGGTGCTACAAAAAGTCAAGGACATCCAATTTTTTCTTGGCTTTGCCAACTTCTACCATCACTTCATACACAAATATAGTGATATTGTTCTTCCCCTTACATGACTCACCTGCAAGGGAACTCCATGGAAATTTGATGACAAATGCTTGGCTGCCTTCAATGAGTTGAAACAGGCCTTTACACACACCTCCATCCTTACCTATTGAGTCTCTGATCGAAAGATAGTGGTGAAAACCAACACCTCCAACTATGCAATTGCAGCTATTCTCTTCATCTATCTTGAAGATGGTGAAATTCACCCCATTGCTTTCCACTCCCAGAGCCTCCACAATGCTAAACTCAACTATGACACCTATGACAAAGAGCTTCTAGCCATTTTTGAAGCCTTTAAACACTGGCAGCACTACCTTGAAGGCTCTGTGGACTCCATCGATGTCATAACAGACCACAAGAACCTTGAATACTTTGCTACCATCAAGATTCTAACCTGCTGACAGATCTGCTGATCCAAATACCTATCCCAGTTCAACCTAGTAATCTGGTTCTGTTCTGAAAAACTTGGTGGGAAACCAGATGCACTCACTAGACAATGGGACATCTACCCTAAAAAGGGGGATAGCCAATATGCCCAAATCAACCCCTACAATTTTCAACCTGTGTTCACCCAAGAACAACTCTCTGCATCACTCTGAGCAACCTATCTTGAAGACCCCACCCTACAGGCTAGTGCCATCATGGATATCAACAAACTCCACACCAATATCAGACAAGCATAATCCTCTGATGCTATGTCCTCCGATGGCCTCTGTCAGGCTAAGGCCACTTCTGAATCCTCTCTCTCTCAATGGTCCATTGATGAATCCAACATCCTTTGCTTCAAAGGCCACATCTATATTCCAGACTCTGAAGATCTCTGTCTCTATATACTATAGAACAATTATGACCATATCTTAGCAGATCATTTTGGTCAAAACCAGACATTAGAACTAGTTCAGTGGAACTACACCTGGCCAAAGATGTGTGAATATATCCAACACTATGTTAAATCCTGCACAGTTTGTGGGTGCAATAAAACACCCAGACACTGCCTCTATAAGTTACTCAAACCTCTGTCAGTTCCCGAATGGCCATGGGATTCCATTTTCATAGACTTTATTAAACAACTACCAGACTCCAATGGATTCACCATCATCTTAGTAATCATAGACCGAGCTAGCAAGCAAGCCATCTTCATTCCCACTCATGACACCATCAACTTCATAGAGCTTGCCCAACTTTTTCTTATCCATGTATTCTCCAAACATGGGGTACCCAGTCATATCACATCTGACTGCGGCTCCAAATTCATCTTCCAATTTACTCACACCTTAGCTGTAGCTCTTGACATAGAACTTTACCTTACCTCTGGTTATCATCCAGAGGCTGATAGCCAAACAGAACGAGCAAACCAAACTCTGAAATAATACATCTGCATCTACTGCTTCTACCAGCAGAACAACTGGGACACCCTCCTATCCATTACTGAATTTGCCTACAACAATGCCTCTAATGCATTCATCAGAATTTCCTTATTTTTTGCTAACAAGAATTACCACTCTAACATCACTATTCATCCTGAAAGAGACATCACCTCCACCTAGACCTGAGACTTTACAGTCAACCTGGACGAACTCTATCAATTACTGAAGAATGAAATTTCTGAAGCTCAGTCTCGCTACAAGATCTAAGCAGACAAGCATTGGATCTCAGCACCCTCATTCACAGTGGGAGACAAGATCTATCTCAGCTCCAAACATATCAAAACCATCTACTCAACCAGAAAATTCTCGGAAAAATACCTTGGCTCTTTCGAAATCATAGTCCAATCTAGTATCCACTCCTTTACTTTGAGGCTTCCATCAGATCTCTAGTTCATTCACCCCATCTTCTATGTGTCACAATTGAAATCCATAAAAGAAAACATCATTCTTAACTAAATCCAACCACCACCACCTTCAGTCAAAGTCAATAGGAAAGAACATTTCGAAATAGTCCAAATCCTCAACTCTAAACTGGACTATCAGTTCTGCTACCCACTGTTGTACAAAATCCAGTGGCTAGGCTATGAAGGTACCAATGAAAAGTTTGCTTGGTTACTGGCCTCCAAGTTCTCCACTGATAAATTTATTGAAGAATTCCACCATCAATACTCAGGCAAATCAGGACCCTTATCCAAAGTCACTCAACCATTCCATTCTTGATACAAGACTACTCTAGATGCCACTGGAGCCCACTCTATTATTTCAATTCTACCAACTGAATACCATTTCAATTACCTCTCTTACACTTTCATAAGTCAAAAAAAAACTTATATCTATATTTTTTTTCTTCTCCACTACCAACATCCAATGTCTTTTCTATATATATTTCATACAAAAGCTCTACAAGAAAGTGGAACCTGATGGGCCCACACCAGAACCAGAAATCTCCCTCTGTCTCTTCAACTCCTCTATATCCTCATCTAGTCCCTTCAACATTGCCTCCTGCAGATCTTCCACCTCCTGATCCTTCTCATCCCTGAAAAGCAGATGAGCCTTCTTCCAGGCCTTCAACTCAGATTCCAAAAACAACTCCAAAGAAGATGATATATCATCCAACTTGTAATCATTCTGGAGACTCACTACAGTACTGTGGACATCTGCCACCTTGTCTGCCAACTCATCCATATGATGCATCAACTTGCATATTAACTTCAAAAGCTGGTAAAGACTGGCAGAGACCTCCACACTGCTGATCACCTCACTTGCTGTGATGCTCTTGTTGAACAAACAGACAGTTTTCTTGATCTTGCAGCGAGAGCAAGTCCACCCTCAACTGGTGCCTTTGGTTACCAGTCATGCATAGCATCATGTGCCATCTTGACGATAGCACACACAACTCCCTGAAACTAAAAGCTAAGTTAAGCCATGAAAGAAAACTAAGACACTTACTCTCACCATCCAACAATTCTTTGTCCTCTGCCAGTCCTGCCACTTCCAACTTCACCTGCTTTTTGAGGCTAATGATCATCTCTGTCCCACTGTCATCCACTATGCTTCTCAATCTGAACTTGCATTTACAGCCCTTCTCTGCCAGACCCACTGCCCTCCTCTTCCTCTCCCACACCCTCTTCCTCCTCTCTAGGGTCTCCTCAGATTCCTCAGACTCATTGTCTCCCTCAGTCCCCTTCACCTGCTCATCATCAGACTCTAGAGGCATATAGCGAGTCACCTTCTTGAAGTGAAGACTGGGGCCAGAATCATACCATTCTGCCAACACTTGATGCAGCCAAAAATCAATGGCCTCCATGGGGGTCATCAGCAACCCATCCTCTATAACTATCCTCTTCAGCTCTACCCTCTCAGCCTCAGCTCTTGCTGCTACCTCTGCAGCCTCCCTCTGAGCAGCCTCTCTCAATGTCTCCTCTGCCTCCTTAGCCCACCTCTCCATAACTTGCTGAATCTCCTCTCTCTTCTTCTCCAATTCCTCCTTCTGCTCTTTTTTCCACATCTCCTGGGCTACATGATCCACCCAGACCTTTTCCTCCCACTCTTGCTCCCTTTGCCATTCCAAATAACTCTCCATGGCCTTCATGTATTCTTTCTCTGCAGCCTCCCATTCTAGATGAAACAATTTCTTGGCCTCTTTAAAGCCATCAAGAGTGGATCTCCTCACCAGAGGCTCAGGAGTGTATGAGCAATGATACATGGCAAGCAACAACATAGATGATGATAGTAGTTTTAGATCAAGATACAAAACTCCCACAGCCACCAACAATCTTCCATATAGCCTCATCAGCCATCAGGATCTGCACTCTTGAGGGCAAGAACACTAAGGAGGAGATACTGTTATGCATATGCCATCGGCCTCTGTGTCACCTCAACCAACCATGAATTCAATTATGCTACCCACCGGACTCTAACCACTTCCCATTACCTACTAATTTCATTTCACCATTATCATTTCACATCTGTATTTCATATTGTAATATCTAGACCTCAAACTTGATAGCAAATATTGACACCAGAACCCATTGGAACCTGACTTGGAATTAGCTACTATTAGTATATAAAGCCATGTATATCACTATAACTACTCAGTTTGAATATCAACTTGAATAAGCCATCTACACTTCGCACTCACTTCAACTCCTCTCTACCTTGTCCATCAGATTCCACTCCGAAGGATATTCCTATTTGCTTCTCTGACAGAACTCTGTTCTATCTATCCAGATCCTTGGGCTCTGACTCAAGGGTGATGTTGCCAATAGCTTTGTTAATGCTCACACACTCTGCCAGACTCTGTGTGTGCACTTAAGCCCACTCAATTGGCACATTCTTAACAGCAACTAGCAAAAGTAATTTGATGAGTTTTCCAATTAATAAGCAGATTATATCAAATCAGCCAATTGTGTTTAAGAAAGTGTGAGACCTAAGCTGCATGTGATCATAGACATATGATAGACTGTCATCACTTTGCACTTCAAGTGGAACAGCAGAATTCACTAGTGTGAATGTTGATTGTTATACATCAAAATCTTTTAGAATTGGCTTGAGTGTAGAGTGGTATAAAGAATAAACTTTAGCTTGAAGCTGAGGATTCTCAGCAAGAGTACACCTCCTTATATATGGTACATGCTGGAGCTAAATATGTAACTGCCTATTGTACATTTTCAAGTCCTTATGCTCATTGTTCTTGGACATCACTACTATACATAAAAGATTAGTTGTGCATTATTGAGAGCTGATCACTATGTCAAAGAACAATGCTGGATTGGTGTCTTGTGATGATTAAGCCTTTCTTATCATTCTAAGTGCTGGTTTAAATGCTCTGACTAAGCATAAATAAGAGTCAATTATTAGAAAGTAAGAAAGAAAAAATCATAACAGAAAGATTTCTTTGATTTTTAGATCAGTGATCATCAGGTTGATCTATTCTGTATGGTCTTCTATAACCATATGCAGCTCTATAAATTTAGTTATTGATTTAGCTTAGTTTCAGATTTTATCAGCATTGTAGACTGGAATTGGAGCTGCAGTGGCCTAGATAGAAAGATTGTGGTTGGTGACAAAAGCATGATTGATTGAGCTTCCAGTATAGCCATTATTGATCAGGGCTGAGATGGTATATATAGAATGGTTTGTCAAGATCTTGATTTGGATCTTAGTGATAAAATTTTTGCCAGTTATCTTCTGTCATTGAATATATCTCCAGAGTTTCCTAAGCTTGTCTAACCATTCTAGCATCTGATTTCTTTTGGCTTTTTGCATTCCTTCTATCATTTTGTTGATCACCTTCTCTATTCATGCTTTGTGTACCTAGTTTTTGAGTACTGTTTTTGCTTTCTCTTCTGACCTGGCATTATGAATGACATGTCAAGTCTATTCAGTGTCAAATGGTTTAAGCCATCTGATAAGAGCCTCTCTCTGTGTTTGGCCTATAAGCATTTGAGTTTTTTTTTTAGGCAATTCTTTTAGTGTGTTAGAGATAATAAGAGTAGATATATTCAAATGCATATGTAAATAAGTGATACCTACAGACTATCATAAGTCTGACCAGCAATATTCAGAGATACACCATTAAGTTCTTTGGCTGACCAAGTAGAATCATTCACTTATTGGCTCTGTCTTTTATTTCTTTAATCTTTGTGTCCTTGCTGTTTTCTTTAATAGCAGCTACTTTTTTTTCTAACTCAGTGATCTGTGCTTGTATCTCTTTATATGTTTGCTTCCTCTTTGGGCAGTTTTTCAACATGTGATCCTTCTCACTGCAGTTGAAGCACTTGCTCTCCTTCTTTAGCCTATCAATGTTCATAAGCTTCCTCTGCCCTATGTATATCATATCTATATTAGTCTTCTTCTTATTGAAGGGGGTTGTATCTGTCTTAGATAGCATCTGCTGTCTAAACCTGCTGACTTTTGTGGTCTTGACAGAAACCAGTCTTCAATCATAATGCAGATTGTCTAATAGAGGCTCATCTGGAGATCCTGCCAGTGATACTATCAACAGCAACTCAAGTTTTGCTTATTTTTTTTCTTTATCAGAGAGTCTAACAGATAGTATTGGTAGTGCCAGTCTGACATTCTCTGGTCTAGCTTCCACAAACAGGCTGCTTGGCAATGCAGCTAGAGCATACTTATTAGTTTAGAAGAGGTTTCAGTTTTTTCAGCTGCTTAAGCTGCTTGCAGCTAAGGGTGGCTAATATAGTATTTGATATGAGAAATTAATTAGTGTTTTTTTACACTCTCTGGCATTTTTTATTACTTCTCTTACTCTGGTTTTTACCCATATGTTGTCTGCCAGATTCTTAGTATAGTCTGACAGAGTGAGATATCAGAGCCCTTCATCTGATCTGAGCTAGCAGATATTAGCCATCTGCTTCTCTCTGAGCTACTGGTAGTGATCAGAGAGATTCAGCTACCACATAGTTTCTTTAGTTGAGAATGTACTTGCATTCTCTACTGAGTTTATATGGGTTCATAGTTCTCAATTTGTTGGACTGAGACTTGCTCTCTGCAATATTGTGTGCATCAATTCTAAGAACTCACTAGTCCACAATATTCTGCTTCTCAATTGAAAGGCTGCTGGGAGTACTCACAGCTAGACTAGTTTGGTTCACCTGCTGAAAATAAAAACTTGAGACCCCTTCTGACATATGCTTTCAATTGTACTCAGTCAGAGGAGAGGCTATTAGAATGAGTTCAGGCTCTAAGAATGGAGATCTGATAATGTAGTCAGAGAAAGTGCTGCTGGAGAGTTCAGAGACTGCTGGACAGATGATGATATTCTTCCAACCTGAGAATTTAGCTTGAATTGATTGAAAGACATAACAAAGAAGAACTACTCTTCTTTGATTCTCAAGCTCCTTCTATTCTCTCTATCATCTTCTCTCTCTTGATACCCATACAATATAGTAACCAATAACTTCTGTTACTGCTATAAATAGACAGCACTTGCAATTGTGGTTGTGATTATGTTTCTGAGTGCAAGTTTGATATGTGTGTTCTAAGCTAAAAGCCATTGGACTGAGGCATATGCAGTCTTGAGCTAATTGTTATGCTACTATCAAACATCTATAAATGTCTAGCACTGCTTCTGCTAGGGATATGCTGTTGTTGATATTGAAGGATGATAAAAATGATGAGATATATGATAATGATAAGAGAGATAAGTTTAGATAACTGATAGATTATGTCTGCCAGATTAGCAATGGTAATCACACCAGGTAGTCAGTGAGTTTAGTAGAGGTATTAAATCTTAACTTGAGACTGGAGTATCTCACTGTATACTACTGTCTTTAAATACCGTCTGGAGAGCTCTCTGCTCTATAGGCAACTATTGTCTGGTTACTGTATTTCTTGCTTATTGTCTTCATAACAATGACTGCCCATGCCTTTGGGCATCATTGTCTCCCTGTAGTACCATTGCTAGAGTAAGTTTCTTATATATCATAGTGCTCATTATGAAAAAGGCATAAAATAATGATAGTTAGCATGCTATTTCTGACCACTTATTGTGTGCTGATAAATAAAATGCAGCTATTATATTATTATAGTGTTGTTATCTGTAGCTTTGCATAGTTATTGTGAGGTTATCATATGGCTGAGGCTATACTGCAGTCAGGATTGATTGGGCTTTAGTAAGTATCAGCTTATTAAGTGTCAGCAGATCATGATTAGGAGTAAAAATCATGACAATTATCTGAAACTTCTACAGTCAGATTTCTCTGAGTGATTTGAATCCTCCTTCTCTGCCTATGTATAAGCAAGAGGAAGGCTTCTCAGCACTGTAGCATCTGACACTAAAACACAGCTTACAGTCAGAATAGGAGTAATATTCTAAGCACTTGCAGTATTAGAATCTGCTATATTTTTAGTATCAAAATCTGTTGGTGATAATGTTGAGGTTTGAGATTGAGATAAGAGTTGTAAACAAGTATAGAAGAGTTGTAGTATACAACTGTAGTTGGAGTTTATAACAGATTCATCTTTTCTATTGGAAAAATTCTAGCTATTTATATACTACAAATTATGTGTTTTATAATATTTTAGTAAGTTTCTACACTACTCCAGAGTCTCTGTGCTCAGTCAGTAATAGACTATTTTAAGTATTTAGATCATCTTAAAGTTTTCAGACTTTTTTAGATTGATGCTAAGTTCAGCATATTATATTTAATATGATCAATCATGCTCAATCATTCTCAATTCCAATAGACAACTTATCTGATAACTGAGATAAAGGACTGTCCATTTCTGGCATGGCTAATACAACAGTGGTATTACAATAGTTGTGCAAAGAGTAATGTGACATTCTAAAAAACCAAGATATAAAGGAAAAATTAGATATTAGTGTCAAAGTCAGAATGTCTTCAGGTGATCAAGTCATAGAGGATCTAAATGTCAATGAAGAGAGACATAGAGAGTTTAGAGAGAAAAGCACAGATGAGAGTGAGATAAAGATAAAAGCAAAGATTAAGCCAATGGAGCTGTCAAAAATATGAGAGTGGCAAAAGTCACTGCTCTCATAAGAGGCTTATACAGTCATTGACAGGCATAAAATCTGATCAATTGTAAAAACTCAAGCTATACTATATATACTAGCTCTTTATATACTGTTGGAATGATAAATATAGATAAAGTCAGAGTGATGAAGGATAGAATAAGGTAAAAATATTTGGCCATAGACTAACTTATAACAACAGTATGTAACATGTTGTATTTGAATGGAATGGATCCAGTGACTGGAAGCAATGAAGGATATCATTAGTGAAAATACCATTTAAAAAAAGTCTATAGTTAGATAGTGAATTTTTGGGCTGAATTCAAGATAAGATAAAATGTTATGATGATACAAAAGTCACAATATAGGCTTCAAGGTGTTCTTTGTAAAAGTAGGCAACACATACACTTTATATTAATTGATAGCTCAATAACATTACAGAAGCAAAAAAAAAATGTTCCAACATATATACTGACAATCTTTCATAAACACTTACTCTCATCAACCTCAATGAATCAGCTACCTATGATATCACCTCTTCCCTATTAAGATGTCAATGCAATATTCTTAGCACAAGGCAGCTCACCAACTGGCCTTATTCTCACAGGTATCAAGATGATCAAATCTTTATCTGACATTTACTCACTCTCAAGATGACAGCTTTCATATTAGAAAGTGCATATGCTGTACAGCAATACATTTGTGATAGGCTGGAGAAGATGTGAGATGAGCTGAAAAAAGACAGAAGAGCAAGAAATAAGTGACTACATTGGTTCACTAGATTGCTTATATTATACTTATCATAGTTCTTTAGCTTAAAACAAAGATTTTGACAAACATATGAGAACATCTTGTATGCAGTTCTAGCACTGATACCAATGCTTTCTGAGCAGATCATGGAGAGCATGGACATCAAGGCACTCATTCAAAAACTGCAGAATTTTAGCAAGAGTCACTCTATGCCTTCATCACTAAATACAAAGAATAAATATAAAAGCTTACAGAGTATGTCATCAAGCATTAGTATAGCATCAGAGACATTATCAGTTGTCTCTATTATATGCATATCATCAGCCTTTGCTGACACACTCTCTCCATGTTTAGATGTGTAAATTTGCAAAAATTGAGAATATAAAAACTATATTCCAGTCTATTAAGCATATAACAGAAAATAGAGCTAGAGTGCAAAGAAACATAGCTATTATGACACTAAACTGAAGCTACAATAAGCAGAGTGCATGGCCTAGTGATAGACTAATACCAGAGGGGTTAGACTGCATGTGAGATCTCTGCATTTAGTCCTAAACATGCTAATATCATTATAAAAAGACATGCTAAAAATAAAAAGAGTATAATCAAAATATGATTGGCAATTCTAATCACATTAATCAAAGATGAACATCCATTGATATACTGATAAGACATGCCTTAGAACAAAGAACTGAGACCCAAAGAAAGGTATCTGAATAACTGAGTGTTAAACAGAGAAATGAAATAATGACAACAAAGTAATAAATAGAGAAATACTACCAAAGAGTGAATAGTGCATATAGCACTCAGAGACTTGCATGCATACTTACAGTGCCTTAGTGTGCATAACACAGTGAGAGACTCCATATCATACTGAGATATGACACATAACTATTAGGTGAATTAATTGATGCATGCCAGACAAGAAGTGGCATATATTGTGAGGCAGATGGAATGTCTGAACACTGAGAAAGAGAACATAGTCATTGTGGCTGACTCTAGACATGAGAGATAATCCCAGAGGCCTGAAGCATTTCTCTGGTGTCAGAATGCTTCACTGGCAAAATAAGAAAGCAAGCAGATCTGGCTAAGCCAGCTAACTGATGTCAGCTAATGAGAGAACAGCAGGTACAATCTTGGCCTGGAACAGAGTAAGCATAGCAACTGTGATATATGCATAAATAATGTCTGTGGGATTCAGAATGGAGTTTTACACTTTGAAGATACTATAATAGAATTGTATTAATAAATACTACAGTAGAGTATTTAAATACCATATTGTATGAGTAGAATACAAATTTCTGACCCCTCACAGTTACAGTGTATTAGACATAGAAAGCCTTACACTATAGCTCTGAGTTTGTGTTTATTACTTCAGACAAAAGAATAAACTTATTATTGATATTGTTGAAAGAGAGTTGAGAACTAATTGAGGTACAGAAGCTCATAAGGGACTTGAGTCTGAATTGATAAGAGGTTTTGGATTGCACTCTAATCTGAGAATAAGAAAGCAGTATCTAAAGGATATCATCTTGAATTTTTGAGGTATTTGTGATACATAGCACTATAGATAGCAGAGGTTCAAACCCTTTGGCCTGTCAGATAGGGTTATTTGTGTTATTTCTGCAGATTGGCAGAGGTTCAAACTCTTTGATCTGTTAGACAGCATTTATTATATTTTATGTCTCTGGATCATATAGGTTTGAATCCTGTAGGGTCTATGATTGGTTTAGAAGCTTGTGTACAGAGATCTGAGCTCTTTTCTGAGTCATATATTATATGTGTTAGAGATTTTGATTTGATTTGAGCTGTGCTTGGAACTGTTTTGAGAGTTTTATAGGAGTGTTTCAACATATTGTATTGAGCTTCAGTATCTTTATCTTAAGGCTTGACAGCATTTGTTGCCACCTCTTGTCCTGATAAAACAAAAAGTTTTGAGACTTAGAGAGATCTAGAACTGTTGTACATATGCTATTGCTATTCATGCACTGTAGATTTATTAAAGAAGACAATTAGATTTGCTATGACTACTTTTATTGCATTATAATTGTTATGATTTTTCTATTTTCTTCTCTGGAATAACCCCTATTTATGCTTAGTCAAAGTGTCTGAATCAAGCACTAGAGACTGTGGGACAAGGCTTAGTCATTACAACAACCAAGTCAGTCATTGTCTTTTGACACAACAGCACTATCCAATGATGCACAAAGACCTGTTTGTGTACAGTAGCAATGCTCTAGGACAATGGACAAAAGGACTTGACAATGTACAATAGAAAATAGTATAATTAGACCTGACTTGTATAGTATTTAAGAAAGCTTGCTCTTGCTGGTAACCCCCAACTTCAAGCTAAAGTTTATCTTCATATCATTCTATCCTCAAGCCAATCCTGAAAGGCCTTGATGCATATTGATTAATATTCACAATAAGTGAACTCTGACATTCTACTTGAAGTGTGAAGTGACATCAGTTTATCATGTGTTTATAATCACATGCAGCTTGGGTCTAACAATTAGCTTGAAGCTTGATCTTCTCTTTCCTTACACACAATCAGTGTGAAGAAAACTGAATGCCCTCTATCAATGCATCAGACTCCAACTTTGATTGTGAGTTCTTTGAACTTCTCACTTCTATTATTGGAACACTTTTAGGCTTATTGATGATTATACAGCTGTGCTATAGATGCTAATCAGTTATCATCTGAACAATCAGACACTATCAGGAGTTCCAACATATCTGACATATCTTATGCAATGTAATTCCCAACCTTCTCCTACATAACATTCTCAAATCCCAATAAACATTCCATCAGCTCACAACAAGTCTCTTACCTGAAGCTGGGTCTAGCTGCTCACATCAGACAGATGTTCAGGAAAAAAGACCCACATACCTCCCTCAATCCCATACAAGCAGCAGAAACCAAAATGATCACCTCACAGGATTCTGAAACCCATAGGTCTCACTCTCTATCTCTGATCATGAGGATGAGGAACTCTTCAAGAACTTCTTTGAGCAGTCTCCATCCTCTGACCCTCCTACAATTCTGAGAATCTATGGGATTGCTGACTGTGCTTGAGACTCTCTTGATGCTATTAAAATGGCTTAGAGATCTCAGCATCACTCCTCAGATCTCTCACCTCCCTATGGTACTTCCACTGGAAGTCTCACTATGACTCTCTCTCATTCTTCTGGGACCAGCATCAGAATGAGGAGGAGCTCCTCTCAGCATACTGATAATGAGTGGTGAGGGTGAGAAGAGAAGAATGAGATCATTCACTGATTCTTTTCCACATGGAACCTCAATGTCTCATTCAACTATGATGAAGCAGTCTAACAGGAAGAACAATGAAGGAGAGAAGCCCTCAAGCATGAGCAAGCATGGAACATGCTCACTATCCACATTCTAAAAGAGCAACAAAGAGCTCTTAAGGCTGCAGAGTATGATCAGCAGCACCATAACCAGTAGCACACCACTAAAGCCACATGCTTCAACAGGAAATCATCAGACTGGTATAGACTCTGATCTGAGCTCTCATTATCCACTCCTGTATTCCAGGAGCTCAATAGTGATGACAACTATGACCTATAGGTGGATGGACCCATTAAGGTCCTTACTGCTGAAGAAGCAAGAAGGGGGAGAGACAATAGTATCTCTCCTTCACCATGAGACAATGTCCTCTCCATCAGCTCTGAGGACCTCAACTATCCCTCTCCCCAATATACCTCCACAGACAACATCACATTTGAGGATGACAAGTCTATCCTCAGGCACTATAGGTTACAAGTACCTGATAATGTCCACATCTCTGTCTGCACTCTTTAAGATTTTTTTGGAAGTAGAGTCACTCACCAGTTTCTTGATGAGTGATTCTATGGAAACTTCTGCATCTATAGTGAGAGAATAAATATCATGAGAGTAGCAAGTGGAAATTGATACAATGCTAACATTAGAAGCCACCCTGTCAGAGACTATACCATCACAATTGCCTCAATCTCTTCAAGCTCTATTGCTGGATCTAGTACACAGCCAGAATAGCAGGTCACCAATGACAATATGACCACCTAAGGCTGAGGAGAGTATCTTTGATCAGCCTGTCAGCTTCTCTATCAGAGATGAGAGGGATGAGGGACCACTGGTCAAAAACAATGAGAGCAGTGAAAGCAGTGATGCATCTCGCAAGAGCAGAGAACTCATCTATCTTTATGCAGAAACAATGAATGACAAAGCATTAGAAGAGGAAATATGAAGGAACAGAGAAAAGGAGTTTGAGGAGTATTACCAAGAGAGAGTAAAGTTCTTATGGTGAGATGATAACTGGTTATCATTCCAAATGGAAAAATTATACATTGCTGAACTATCTAGATGATAGGAGATATTAAGGTATGCTGCAACCATATATGCAGCAGAGATGTATAACCATTATCACCCAGAAGACCAGCTCAGCAAGTTGCCAGCTTATCAGTCACCACCTAAAGTCTAACCAATGTCTTGGTCACCACTTGTCATGCTGAAATGAGCCATATACATGGCATCATCAATCTAAAGTCAGGATTCATACTCCACCTCTTCCATACAAATCTCAGTGGTCTGGCTAACAAGGTCCTGAACTCACTCTGACCCTCAGCCTGTCAGATATCAAAACTCATGGACCAGAGCAGACAGCTAATTATTAGCTGATCAGCTGCCATCCAACAAAGCCTTCAGAAGCAGCACAGAAAAAGACCCAGTCCATGATGATCCAGAAGCAGTATGACTAGGATTTACCATATGAGATGAAGTAATCCTACAGAAGGAAGCAGCTTCACAGAGGAGTCCTGTGGCTGACAACCACTCCCTTCATTCATTCTCTGGGCTGCTAAATGAATGGCAACATCCTCTCTTTAAAGAATGGCCCAATCTGATAGGTGCACTACCAGAAAATGCTGCCATCTTGCAGTGTAAACCAGACCTACTATGCAAGCTCTGCCTCTTTAAGGGGGCATCTGACAATATTGACTACTTTCTGGTTGATTGCAAACAATATTTCAAAGTATACATCAGATACCTCAGAACTGACATAAACCAAGTTGTCTTCACAGTCTTGTATCTCAAGGACAAAGCAAAGACCTGGTGGATTCTTATTTCCTTGAACTTCTGATTCACTATGAGAGGACATTACAAACAAATGCTCTACAACAAATTCATTGATCCAGCAGTGTAAGAAGTGCACAAACAAAAGATCAAAGAGTATAAGATGGGGGAGAAGGCAGCATCTGATTACTTTGATGAGCTAGAATGACTTGCCAAACTTGCCAGAATACAAAATGATGTGGCAGACAATAGAAGAATGGTTGAGGCCCTCAAGAGAGGAGTCCCATCCTTGTATGTCACAATGATCACTGCTATCAGAATCAGGCAACTGATCCTGAAAGGGTATGATAAGTGGAAAGAGTGGATTATTGAGATATATAAAGTGACAGAGGCAGAAGACAAAACAGACCATCTTGCAAGACTTCCAGAAGCCTAGTCAGCCACAAAACTCCAGATCCAAGATGGCTAGTTCCAACAAGTTGAGACTCTCAATGGCTGGCCCATCATACTCAGCTCAGAAGATGGGCACCAGAACAACATACACTGAGACTGAAAAGCCTATAGATATCAACCAATTGAAGAAGGAGGAGAAATATTTTAACTGTGGCCAAAAGAGCCACATGTCAAAGGATTACCCTAAAAGAAAATGAACCCAAGAAGATATTCAGGCACAAATTGCTGAACTCCAGAAGGAAGAGGAGGACTTAGACACCAAAATGAAGGTGGAGGAAGTAAAAGATAGAGCTGACCAGTGAGCAATTCCACTAGGTTGGCCAAAAGACTTCACAGTGTGTGAACAGTATTTACTAAATGGACTGATATCTCTGTAGTTACCCATATGCCTAAATTATGCATGCATTCAGATATACTCCAATCAACTTCTATTTTGTGCACCAAAGAATCACTAAAAAATAAAACTCAAATGCCTATAGGCCAAACAGAGAGAGAGACCCCTAAGATATGGCTCAAACCTTTCAACACTGAATAGATGTGGAGGACTATATGAGAAGCACCAATGGAAGAAGCAGCAAAGGCTGTACTCAAGGATTGGGTACACAAGGCATGAGCCAAAGAAGTTATTGATGATATGATCAGAGAGATGAAAAAAGCAGAATGATGCTAAGCATTAGAATGACTGATGAACTTCAAGGCCCTTGATGATATGTCTATCAATCTAAAACCATGAGACAGGATCTTATGGTCAAAGCTCAAATCGAGACACTCATCAACTAAGCCACTCACTCAGTAACAACATTGATTAACAGTGGCTGCACTGGCAGTTTGATAAACTGAGCTTTCATTAACAAGCATCAACTCTCTATCCAAGCCACTGCTGCCTCTATTCTCATCTTCAATGTGAATGAGATTAAAAATCAAGCCAGCTCGATCATAGAGTTTATCAAAATTCAACTCACTATTGAGAATCACTCTGAATGGATTGACCTTGCAGTTACTGACCTAGGAACCAAGGAAGTGTTTTTAAATCATGACTGGTTGATCAGATACAATCCACTAGTCAACTAGAAAACTGAAAAGAGAACATTTGCCTGATGCAAATATTGGAAAATTCCCTTTGAACTGCCTGATGAGGATTCTGATAACAGATGGAATGAAGAAATAGTGAATGGTGAAACTATTCTTATCATCAATATACAGCAAGCCCTGCACATGCAGGCCATACATCATGCCAATGATTTGGCAGCAAAGGCAGCAGCAGATAAGGAGGAGAAAACATTCAAAGAGATAGTGCTTGAATAAGTGTTAAGTCTAAATTTCATGTGACCTAAACACACGATAAACTGACACTGTCTCACACTTTGAGCAATGATGTCAGAGTTTATTGAATGTGTTATTTGGCTCTGTATAGTTAAGGTATTTGCAAGTCACTTGAGATAAGATAGTGAAGATAAAACTTTAGCTCAAAGCTGGAGATACTACAGCAAGAACTATGCTACTTATATACCAGTCATCATTTATTCTATAGATATAACTACCTAATTGTGCATCTTAGCACTATAGAGTGTTTTGTTTAGTATTGTTAAGCTACCTACAAAAGAGCATTGTCTGTCATTAAGTAGTTACTGTCACATCAAAAAACAATGACTAATTAGGTATTATTGTGATGACTAAGCCTTGTCCCATGGTCCTAAGCACTGTTCTAAGCACTCTGACTAAGCAAAGATAGAGGTCAATTCCTTGAATAAAAGATAAAAATGAGAAAAAATCATAATATTACCTCCTCCTTAAGACCATCATCCTGATAGTTTAGGGATAAGTCTTGTCATCCAGTTGCAGATAATCTGCCCTTCTTCTCATAAGATTTATAAAGACATTGACCAATGAATCATCAGTTCAATGCCTGTTTATAGTCATATATTGCATCTCTGGCATTCATATACTTTTCATTCATTCACTGGTTCAATTCAGATCCATATCCCTTTCAGCTGACTAAGTAGTCAACCATAGTGGTCATTTCACTCCCACAAGCTTTGACTTTGCAGAGTTTGTGATTGAGAATCTGATCAATTTTGTAATGTTCTTCATCATTGATCAGGTCTGAGAGAGGAGGAGGTGGTTGTTTCTGATTCAGAAATGCCAGTGCAATATATGATGAGAGAAGTGTTTCATTGAAAACATTATATATCTTCCAGGTCTTTGGAAGACATAGTTTATATGTGGAGTTGCTGACTTTTGTGAAGATAGAAAAAAGGCCTGTGCATTTGTCAGTGAGCTTTTGTTTTGGATGGGAAAGATGGAGGTTCATTGTGTCTAGCCATACTTTATCATTGATTGGATAATTCTGAGTGGCTTATTAGTGTTTGTCATATTGTTTTTTCATGACTGATGCAGCCCTTGAAAGGGCTGCTTTAGTTTCTATATGAATCTTCACTATAGTTGTGGTGAAGTCAGACAATGTGAATGCTGTGATTCAGTGAGATTTGGTTTGGGTGATTTTAGAGTGTCATCCAAAGTTTACAAAGAATAGCATTTTGCTTGTTGCTGAGTGGATATGATTATTGTGCTGGAATGTGGCAAGTGCCAACCATTCCACCCAGTCATCTTGTCTGTAGTTGATAAAAAGGCATAGATATTTCTCCATCTCTTGGTTTGCCCATTCTATTTGCATCATAGCCATTACATTCTAGTAGTCTGATGATCATATCTATCAAAATGTGGGTTCATAGTGATGATGGAACCTCATTTGAGTGAAGTGGTGCTGCTCAGGGCTGAGTTGAGGATTTACCATATTGACAAACTTTGCATGCCTTGATATAATTGGTAATGTCATGGTCCATCTTGAGCCACTAATATTCCCACAGGATCAGTTTCTTAGTCTTGGCAATATCTGAGTGTCCAGCAGTTGCATGGTTGTGACATATGGTGATGATTTTGCCATGAAGTGCTTAGTCCCAGAGAATATAGATTCATTTATCATAACAGATCATTCCTCCTTCTTTTATTATCTCTCACTCATAGTTGAGTGATGGGGCCATTTATTGATCCTATTTATAGATATCCCAAGTTGCACTCTTGATATGCTCATAGACTTCCTCCTCTGTCAGCATCATCATCACCTGAAAATACTCAGGTTTCAGCAATATAACCCCTTCATTATTGCTTTCACCTTGGTCATGATCAGTACATTGACTGAGGAGATCAGCTTTTTTGTTAGCTGCACTAGCTTTGTGATGCAGTGTGTATTGATATTGACTGAGCTCGGTGACCCATCAGGCTTGCTGTTGGTTTAGTTTCTGCAGTTGTTGAAGATACTATAAGTTTTGATGATTCATCCAGATCTCAAAAACTTTAGTTGTGCTGATCAGATAATGTCACTATTTCTCTAGAGTAAGCATTATTGTGAGAAGCTCCTTGTTGTATATTTTGTAATTTTATTCTATGATCATTAAGGCCTTGGAGAGGAACACTACTGGTCACTATTTCCCATCTTGTTCCTGAGAGAGAACAGCACCAATAGCACTCTCACTAGAGTCAGCTTCTATGCAGAACTTTCCTTCTTGGATTGAGATTGTGAGGACTGTCCTCTGTGATTTGGTGCTTAAGGTCATTAAATGCTGTTTGTTGAGCCATGCCCTAGGACCATAGTGCATTGCTGGTTAGCTGGATCATTGGATGGATGATTTTGCTATAGTCTCAAATGAATTATTGATAGAAGTTTGTAAAGCCTAAAAAGGACTGTAGTTCCTTCTTTTTCATCAGCTCTGGCCACTCCATTACTCCTGTGATCTTGACAGGATCTATTCGAATGCTTTCTTCACTGATGATCACTCCAAGGTACTTGGTCTCAAGTACCTTGAACTCACATTTTTCCACTTTGAGAAACAGTCAGTATTTCCTCATTAAAGCTAGTACTTGTCAAACCAGCTTTTGATGCTCCTTCTGGGTTTTAGACATGATGAGAATGTCATCCAAATAGATAGTGACCTTTCCAGTGGTGATGAGGTCCTTGAAGATATCATTCATCATCCACTGAAATATAATGGGAGAGTTGGTGAGACTGAAAAACATGACTGTTGGCTCAAATAACCCCTTGTTTGTGCAGAAGGTGGCCTTCCACTCATTGCCTTCCTTGATATGCACATTATTATAGCCCCATTGGACATCCAATTTAGTGTAGTATTGGGCACTGCAAAGCTTATCCATGAGTTTAGAGATTAACAGAAGTGGATAATGATTCTTGATCATCATTTCATTAAGCTTTTGATAGTTCTGCACTGGCCAGAGTTTCCCATCCTTCTTTTTAACAAAGAAAAAAAGAGAGGCCATTGAAGACTTTGATGGTCAAATTTGCTCACTTGACAAGTTTTCATCCAGAAACTTGTCAAGCTCTTGTTGTTTATTGTTACCAAGTGGATAAGTCTTGCAATCCAGATTGGCATTTGCATTTGGGATCAATTCAATTGCATGATCCCATGGCTTCAGAGCTGGTAGCTCATCAAAGCTCTCCTTCTTGAATAGGTCACAATAGTCTCATGCTCATTTGGATACCATTTCTTTGAATGTTCTCTCCTCTTTGACTGCATTAGCTTTTGCTGCTAAGTCATTGGCATAGTGCATAGTGTGAATATGAATGGCTTTTTGCAGGTCTATGATGAGAATTGTTTCACTGTCCTCCATCTCTTTATCCCATCAGTCATCAGAATCCTCATCTGGTAATTCAAATGAGATCTTTCAGCATCAGCATCTTGCGAATGTGATTCTCTCAGTCTTCCAGTTGATTAACAGATTATGGTGGATTAACCAATCATAGCCAAGGAAGATTTCCTTAGTTCTCAGATTGGTTACCACTAGGTCAATTCTTTTAGAATAATCACCAATTGTGAGTCTAAACTTGACAAATTTGATAATCAAACTGACCTGGTTCTTTGTTCTATCCACATTATAGACTAGGATCAGAGCTGCTGTAGCCTGAGTTGAGAGACTGTGCTTATTAATGAAAGCACAATTGATCAAGCTTCCCATGCAGCCGCTATCAATTAGAGCAGTGACTGCATAAGTGTTTCAAGACATGAGCATCTCAATTTGGGCTTTGGTCAAGAGGTCTCAGCCTAGGTTCTTGGACTATTGGATAAACTTCCATAGTCCTCAAAGTTTGTCAAGCCATTCTAAGGCTCAACATCATTCAGCCTTCTTCATTCCATCAATCACATTGTTCACTACTTCTTTGGCCTGGGTCTTGTGGATCCAATTCCTGAGCATGGCTTTTGCTGTGGCTTCATCCTTCACATTCTTGATGGCTCACCAGGTCCACTTGGTGTCAAATGGCTTTAGCCAACCAGTAGAATTTTCTGTCCTTGTTCAGCCCATGGGCAATTGAGTCTTTTCCTTAGGTGGTTTCAGTGTTTGAGTGATAGTGTTGGGTACATTTGAATGCATGCATAATTTAGACATAGATAATACTATAGAAATAATATCAGTCCATTCAGAATCTGCTTGTGACACACCACTCTTTGGTTCTTTGGCTGAGTCAGTGGAACTGCTCACTGCTCAACCTTGTCTTTTACCTTCTTAACCTTTATTTCTGATCCAAGGTCTTCTTCTTCCTTCTGCAACTCGGCAATCAAAACCCAGAGGTCTTTATAAGTGTATTTGTTCTTCTTCTGAGAGCCATGTGACTCTTCTGGCTGCAGTTGAAGTATTTGCTCTTCTTCTTGAGTTGATCCACATCTATTAGCTTACCTGTTCCAGTAAATGTCATGCCTATACTGGTTTTCTTCTCACCATAGGAGAAAGTTGGGGTCAAGCTGCCAGGCTTAGTGGATGTGTTTGAGCTGGAGAGCATGAGTTTTGTGCTCTGTCCCTGGTGTTTCTGTTCACCACTGGTGGACAGAGTGATCTGTTTGGCCTTCTGCCATTGTCATTCCTTATACATGGTAATGATGCATTTCTTCCATGCATCATACCCCCTTGGTATATTCTGACTGAGATCTGAAATGATCTTAAGATAGGAGAGCAGGGCTCCCATCTTCATATATTCTACCATTCAGCCCATATCAGCAATATCATCTCAAACCCCTGCAAGCTTGTCAAGTCATTCCAGTTCATCAAAGTACTCAGTGGTTGGCTTGTCAGCCATCTTGTACTCCTTCATTTTTTGTTTGTATACTTCTTGTATAGCCAGATCTGTAAACTTGTCAATGATTATCTGTTTGAGCACCAGCCATGATGGTATCTGATAATGCTGTCACATGATTGACCAGAATGTGGGGATAAGAAGCATCCACTATGTTTTTGCCCTATCTTCCATGTGAGTCATAGCAAAAGTGACCTTATACATATCAAGTAGGAAGTACAAGATAAATACTCAGAAGTATTGGTTGCAGTCTATAAGGAATCAGTCGATGTCCTTGGAGGCACCTTGGAATGACTGAGACTCTCATACAAAGATGAGTTTGATATTAAAGATGATAGCATCAGCTGCAAGGGCAGTCATGAGGTTTGGGATCTCATCAAAAGATAGGATGGTTCAGGATGTTGGTGGTCCTAGGAAGGAATGGAGAGAATTGTCATTAGCTATAGGACTTTTTGATGGCAGGGCCTTCTTTTATACTATATGTCTATTCTAGATAGTAAAGCCTAGTTCAAGTGCTTCAGGATCATTCTTGATGGGAGGAGGTGTCTCAGGAGCCTTTCTACCTTCACTATCTTTAGCTTCTTTGGGTGGCAGCTGTCCAAAGAAGGGTCAGTGCATCAGCTGCTTCTATGGATTTTGGTAGAGATCCTGAGATTATAGTCAACTCTGCATAAGCTGAGATACCATGCTGCAAATAGCCAAGGTTACAAACATATATCTTGATGATACACTTCAGATCAAGAGTGCCATATATATGGCTTAGCTTAGCATCATACTCAGAGTCTATAGCATTGGTTCGATGTTGAATCAGGATTTATATGCTGATAATGGCATCAGTTGATATTCTAAATATCTTTTATTATAAATAAGTATGATCTGCTCAGTGGTCACATATTGAATAATGTCTGCTTGCTCGACTCTGTTAGTAGCGATATACTTTAAACCTAAGGGTGACATCAACTAGATGTCATCCTTCTATAGACTGGCTGCCCCTTCCTGGTACAGCTATAAGAACTCTCTATGGCACTCCTCCTGTGTCACTCTTGCTAACTCTTCTTTCATTGGTCATTTCATAAAAATGCTTTCCTACTCAGAGAGAAATTCCTCCTCTATGTTGCTCTCCTTGTCTTCAGCCTTGATTTCCCCAATGAGAAAACTGTTATTGAGCAGGGTATAGGGCTTCAGATTGACCAGAAGATTGTCACTAGATGCTGAGTCCAGTATCATCAGGTCCAGGGCAAGGAGAAGGTTGTTATCCTCACTGTAGCTCTTTGAGGATTCTCCTCCTTTGTTGTTGTTTTTCAAGGACTTTGGCCCTCACTGCTTCTGCCATCACTGCTCTGTGATATCAGTGGAAGTTTTGACAGAATTGGGGTCAGAAAAAGAGGAATGTGAGATGTTCATCCAGGATTCACTTAAAGTCTCTGGTGAGATCAATCTCTTTCTTGTCACCTCCAAGGATTCCTCTCACACTGGATATGTCTCTATCCCAATGTGAAATATCATCAGTTTCAGTGATAGAATCAGTCTCATATAATAATGAATGGTCATCATCGAGATTGAGTGATGCTCATCAGTGGACATCATCTGTATGGAGAATGCCCTTGGGGGCCACTGTCCAAGGGTTGTAGTTTGGGTCATCAGAGGTGCTGGGCTCTCAGAACAGAGAAGAGGAATCAATGAGGGTCCAATCAATAGTGGAGGTTCTAGGGCTCCCTGAGCCCCTTCTCCAGTCTGCTCTATCTCTGGCCTGAAAGTATTGCCTGAAGAGAGCATCCTCTCAAGCCATTTTATACTTGACTCTCATCTGCTCCTATACATACTCAGCAAAGGTATTGGTGTGTTGAACTTGATTCTCTATGGGGAGGATCAGGTTAACAGCATTGGCTAGTTGTACCAGGCTTGATGAGCCTGGTATGCCTCCTGCTCAGTGTGCCTCATGGTGTCAGAGGCACTACTCCAGTTGATAAGTATTTTTAGCAGCTTCTCACTTGTATTGTGTTTCTGCCTCATAGTCATAGGCAAAGTATGGGTCATTAGTCCTGATGACCCCTGTTCTGTTCTCCTCACTATCAGTGCTCTGGTTTCCAATGTATAACTCAGCAGGAAAACTCTCTCTACTTCCTATAGGCATCACATATAAGGATCTGTGGTTGCTGTTGTTGAGGGGACTTCTGCTTCTGACTCAAGCCACCTTAGTGGCATCAAGAGAGTCTCAGACATAGTGTCCAATGCCAGGTTCAGAGGGTGCAGTTGAGGGACTATTCCTTATCATAGAGATGCAGCTGGGGACATCTGCATGCTCAATCTGTGAGATAGGCATGGTGGGTCTTGGTCATTGAAACTCTATAGCCTAAGGGTTGCTATCATCTCAGACAATTGCTGTTGGAGGTCTAAGTGAGTATCAGTGTTCTTCTTTTTCTCTAAGACATTCCAAAGATGCATTTCCAGAGTTGATTTCAGATATGGTTCCTTCCATAGGCTGAAAGGACTGTCTGGCAGTGGCAGGAATGTCATGAAGGGAGAGGTCAGGGGTGACATTGTGTAAGATAGTTCTGATGCATTGAAATTCTTGATAATAGTGGATTGCCCAAGCAGTGATTGATTGGTGTCTATAGTACAGCTGTATGATCACCAATAATCCTATCAATGCTCTGATGATAGACATGAGGAGTTTAAAGAACTCATGAGTAAAGTTAGGGTCTGAGGGATTGATGGCAGGGGGCATTCAGTTTTTCAGCACAATTGGGCTTGAGAAAGGGAAGCTAAAAGCTTTGAGCTAATTGTTGAGCCCAAATTCCATATGATCTAAACACATGATAAACTGACACTGCCTTGCACTTCAGACAATGATGTCAGAGTTCATTGAATGTGTTATTTGGCTCTATATAGTTAAGGTGTTTGCAAGTTGCTTGAGATAAGATGATGAAGATAAAACTTTAGCTCAAAGCTGGAGATACTACAGCAAGAGCTACACTACTTATATACCAGTCATCATCTATTCTATAGATATAACTACCTAATTGTGCATCCTGACACTATAGAGCATTTTGTTTAGTATTATTAAGCTATCTACAAAAGGATATTGTCTGTCATTGAGTGGTTACTATTGCATTGAAGGACAATGACTGACTAGACATTATTGTGATGATTAAGCCTTGTCTCATGATTCTAAGTGCTGGTCTAGGTGCTCTGACTAAGCAAAGATAGGTGTCAATCTCTTGAATAAAAGATGAAAATGAGAAAAAATCATAACAATAGATATGGGATTATAAAGATCTATTTGAGAAGGAGAGTTTTAATGAACTCCCTGAGCCAAAATTATAGGACCATGTGATCAAACTAGTTCTGAATGCCAATGCCAACCTGGATTGCAAAACCTACCCTTTGGGAAATATTGAGTAGCAGGAACTAGACAAATTCCTTGATGAAAATTTGTCCAGCAGATGCATCTGACTCTCAAAGTCACCAATGGTCTCACTCTTCTTCTTCATCAAGAAAAAAGATAGCAAACTCTGACCAGTATAAGACTATCAAAAGCTTAACAAGATGATAATTAAAAACTATTATCCACTTCTGTTGATCTCTGAGCTAATGGATAAGCTCTAGAGGGCCAGATATTACACCAAACTTGATGTTCAGTAAGAGTATAATAATGTCCAAATCAAAGAAGGGAATGAATGGAAGGCTGTATTTCAGACCAACTGGAGATTATTTGAGCCTACCATTATGTTCTTCAGGCTAACCAACTCTCTTGCTATCTTCTAGTAGATGATGAACAATGTATCTAAGGATCTCATCACCACTGAAAAAATCACCATCTATTTGGATGATATTCAACACTGAGGAGGAATGAAGTTGGATCTTGATCACAAAGTTTGAAGTGCTTCTTGAGGTCATTGACAATATGTCATGCAGACTCCATAGACTTTGCAGCAATTGTTATATCATCAACAAACACAGAGATGATAATTCAAGCATCATCTCTCTTATACACCTATATGCTGTATTCACAGTGTACTCTGTTAAAGCTTATCTTGGTTATAGTGCTATGGAGCTTTTTGTGCCATTCATGCCCAGCCTGCTTCAGTCCATAGATAGACTTAAAGAGATGAAGCACCCAGCTTTTGTCCTTTGTCTCAAATCCCTCTGGTTGTTGAAGGTATACCTTCTCTTTCAGATCATCATTCAGAAACACTGATGAGATGTTCACACTCCAGAGCTCCAGATCCTCAAGTGCAGCAAGAGCAAGGACTGTTCAGATGGCTGCCTATTTTGGAGTAGGAGAGAAAGTTTTAGTGTAGTCAAAACTTGGCTGCTGTGAGTACCCTTTTGCAACATAGCATGCCTTGTAGCATTCAATGGATCCATCAGGGTTACACTTCACTTTGAAGACCCATTTTTCACCTATAGCCTTTTGTTCTGGAGGGAGCTTCACAAGCTCAAAGGTGCCACTTTCCTGCAGTGCATTCAATTCCTGCTGAGCTGCCTCATACTATTTTTCACTTTCCTCTCCTGGCTGAATCATTGCCTCTGCAAGTGTCTTTGGCTCATCATTGGATGCAGATGCTTGGTTTGCCATCTCCACTGCTGTCTGAAATGCAAGCTCAAGAGCTTCTGTATATGTGATATAGTCATCATCATGCAATACAAAAGTCATTCCTGTGACAATGTCTGTCTCAGTAAGCTCTGGCTCAGCAGTGGTTTCATCAGTGGGATCAGAGACAGGTTCATCTGAGTCTGATGAGTTCATCACATTAGTGCCAGAATGTTTATGGCAAAAACCACATCCAGTATTTGGAGATGGAATTATAAGCCCTTTGGAGTTGTATTGTGGCTCAAGGTGTGCCCAAGGATATGAGAGTGATGAAGAGGGTGTAGAAGATATCAGAAGACTTGATAGTAGAGTAAAAAGTGATCCTGAAGGTGTTTGCATATCTGGTAGAGTGGATGGAGCTGACTTGGATGGTGAGAATGGTGATGATGAGAGTTGCTCAGATGGCAGAGATGGCTTATCAGTAGGTGTGTCCTCTCCCCCTTGATGAGGCATTATTGCATCAGGTATAGCAGTATCTATGCTGTTATGTCTGTTTGTGGGAGATGTATCATCACTGAGGGAATTTATAATATTTCTGTAGTTTCTAGGAAATACATGCTCATCAAATACAGCATGGCTAGAGGTGATGAACCACTGCATAGAGAGGTTCCAGAATAGCTAGCCTTTTACTCCCTCTGGATACCCAACAAAGATACATTTTTGAGTATATAACTCTAATGCTCAACATCTTTTTCTTTGTATTAGCACATATGCAAGGTATTCAAACACATGAAAGTGGGACATATCTGATTTTCAATGATTTGGATCCCATTCTGTGAAGGGTGTAGTGTTCAGAAGAGGATCTGTGGGGATGCGATTTCAGACATGAATAAATACTCAGAGAGCAAGATTCCAAAATGATAGTGAAAGATGTGACTCATTTAGCATGGTAGTGATGGCCTCTGTGATCATGCAGTTAGCTCATTCTGCTGTGCCATTCTGGTATAGTTCATCAGGTTCAGTGTGTTGCCTTTTGATCCCATACTCAGCACAGAAGTTGATAAACTCCTTTTCTATATATTCACCACCTTTGTCTTTCTGAAACTCAATTATTTTGAGTTCTGGATGGGTATTCTCTGCATATGCTTTAAACTGCTTGAAGGCATTAAAGGCATCACTTTTATACTTCAGAGATGTGATAGCCCAAGTGTCAGATGCACTGCAGATGAATGTTATCTAGTAGCAATAGCTCTCTGAAGTTGTGACAGGCATTGGACCTTTGATATCATTGTATACTCACTCAAGAAGATGTTTTTTCTGCTCTGAGGGGTCATGAGAAATATTGTGATGATGCTGTTTGCCAGCAAGGCATGGTGTGCAGATAGAATCAGTTGAAGGATCTGACTCTTGCTTCATTTCAGTTACTAGCTGCTTTATGTGCATGTGCTATATAGTGTCCATGTTTTGATGACAGCAATGTCTATGCCAAAGTGTGTTGTCCATTTGGCAGATACTTGTGAAGCTTGAGTTTGCAATGATAGTGGCCAATTTCAAAAATGAATATGTGGTAGCATTGACATAGCTGATATTGCTCTCATTTATAGTTGCAGTGAATCAAACCTTTTCATCCTGGCTGAAAGTGACATCTGATCCAGTGATTGAGATCTTGAATCCCTTTTTCCATGTGAGATGAGAGGGTGATAAGAGATTACTTTTCAATGCTGGTACATGTAGTGTGTCAAGAAGTTCCACCACTGAGTCTTTCTCCCTCTGAATCTCTGGCTCCAGTACTACTGACCTAATTCCTGCTAAATAGATGACTGAATTATCTGCAAGACAAATAGAAACAATATGTGAAGTATGGAGTCAGAACTATTGTTAGTGAGGGGTCATATGATGAGAAACACCTGTATCAGTATTCTAATGAGACATGGCAGGTGATGATAAATCAGTACTTGCTTAGCTAGGAGTCTCCTCCTTTGTCTCAGCAGAGTTAGTGGCTTCTGAATCCTCCTTTTCAGCCCCTTTGTGATGATGCTTCCCAGCAGCATGGTCAGCAGCATATTTATGATTCTATTTAAGTGAGAGCTTCTTGGTTATACACTCTTTCTCTGTATAATTCTCATGAAGGCACCATCCACATTTTGCAGCAGCATTGATAGCTGGATTCATGGCTGAATGGAAAGATGTGGCTTTAAGAGCAACAGAGACTGCTGGATCATCAGCATGCAGCTTCTGATTGTTTTCTTTATTGTAAAATGCAGTGCAGAGTCCTTTGAGAGTGAGCTTATCAGAGAGAAGGAATAGTGATGTGACAAAGTTTTCAAATTCAGGCTGAGGGAGTGTGCAAATCAGAGTCATAATGAGAAGCTCTTCTTCTAACTGCTGGAAGCCAAAATAAGCAGGATGCAAAGCACAGATACAACTCATGATTTGAGTGCCCCAACTGATAAGGTCTGACAGTGACTCTTCTGTCTTCTTCTTGAGATTGAAGAAGCTGTCATAGGCTATAAATCAAGTTGCTGATTTTCTTTGCTGATGGTGTGCCTTTAGTGTGTCTTACATCCTCTCTGGATCATCAAGACAGCCTTTGATATGAGCCTTCTAGGATTCATCAAGGCAGAGGTAGATCATGCCAGCAGCTAATATCTGAGTCTCCTTCCAGTCCTTTCAGTCCTTCTTCTCCTAGTATGTTGGCTTCTCAGAGTCTGCAAACTCTGATTCAGAGTCATGGCCAATAGTGATAAGATACTTGCAGCAAGTTTTGAGTAGAGCTGACATGTTTTCTTCCCACTTGCCATAATTGGAGGCATTTAAGTTGTCAAAGCTCTTTTTGATTATGTCAAAGGATGGCATAATGTATGTGGTGATATTGTTTCAGTAGTGAAGTGACTGATGGAGAGATAGCAGGACACAAGCAAGATGCAAAAATTAAAAAAATGAAATAGGCCTTAAAACACAGAGCCTATAACCTGTTGCAGACAGGTTATTAGTGCATAGTGAATAATGGCCAGGCTGAATATGATAGTCAATTGCTTAAAGACAGTTGGCATATATAACTACTATTCATCTGAGTATAATGGTCAATTGCTTAAAGGCAGTTGACCATCAACTTAGGACAAAACTGTCTATGCTTATATAAGGTTGACATCAGGTACTTGTGTTATCCTGCAACATCATATTCACAATAGATGCTAGCAAGGTCAACTATGCCATCTCCTTCCTGGCTAGCACTGCACTCAACTGGTTTAAATCAGACATTCTTAACTTCAATCCACAAAATCTGCCAGCCTGGCAATTCTCCTATACAGCTTTTTTAGATGAGCTTTATAGCAACTTCAGCCCTTTTAATGCTATCAGAGATGCCAAAGATGCATTAAAACACTTTCAGATACATGATAGAGATTTGATCATAAAGTACATAGTCCAATTCAATTAGTATGCCTCATAAATTGGATATAGAGATAACTCCCTCCATCACACTTTTTACTGTGGTCTCTGCACTCACATCAAGGATGACATAGCCTAGCCAAACAATCTCCATAACATGTGCTTCCTTGCTCAAGAACTTAATGCTTGCTACTAGACCTGAAAGACTGAAATTGCCTGTAAAAACCAGGATAATAAGACCTCTAACTAATTCTTCAACCTCAAATCTAAAGGGTTTAACTCTTCTTCCTTGAACATCAGCTCCACACTGAAATCTATCACTCCTAAGCTCTATGCCAACAAGCTAGGCAAAGACAGCCATCCTACTTAGGAAAAAAAGACTGCTGATGCCAGAACAACCTTTGCATGTTCTGTGGAGCCAAGCATAAGACTGAGGATTATAACAAACAGAAGGCTGCAGCCTCTGCCAAGAGTCATGCAGCAGAAGTAGACACTGCCTTCAAAGAATCAGCTCCAATAGAGTCAGAAAACTAGAAAGCAACCCTGTTTTCTCTATGCAAATTCAGAGTTGCATTGACTCTATTTACACACTAGAGGTTATTACTCAATACAACATCTCTTTTTAACTATTCCTTCTATCTCTCACTTTCAGCTGAATTACCACCTAGTATGAAATCCAATAGGTCTCTAATTTCTACCATTCTATGCTTTCTTGCTCATATTGATTCTGATTCTAGCCACTGCTTTGTTGACACTAAGTATGTAGCTGCCAATGATATTTCTATTAAAACCATCTCTAGTGTGCAACTCTGATTATTCAATGGCTCTGTTAGAAGCTGCATATCTCAAATTGCAACTATTCCTATCTGTTTCTCTTTCAGAGACACCTTCTCTATTAACTTCTATGTCACTCATCTGGATTCATCTTACAATTCTGTTCTAGAATACAACTGACTCTCCTGCTACAATCCACTGATTGATTGAGCTGAAAACAGTATCACTTTCCACTCAAGTTACCAGAATCCCACTTCAACTAATTCTACAGCCTCCACTACATCCCCAGGACTTTCATACTCACAGAACAACAGTTCATCTCTCTCTGAGCCTTTCAGTCAATTCTGGAACTTTCATGCCCATCAGACTCTATCAATTCAACCTCTGGAGCTTTACCTCATTTTAAATCTCCTCTAGATAGCCAGTGGGCTCTGTTCTCATACAAACTCATCTATTCCTATTCTCTCTCAGAGTCTTTTACTATGAAAGCACATCCAAAGATCTCCATCATATCTGCTGCTACATTTATCTGAGCCAGTGCAGAAGAAGGTGCTTAGCAGTTCACACTGCAGCCTTTCTTGCCTAATATTGGAGCCAAAACTGTATCTGTAGAATCAGTGGATCTTTTATCAGTGCCAGTAGAGTATCATGATTTTGCAGATGTCTTCAGTGACACCCTCTCTAAAAACCTATCTGAATACAGGCTGTACAACCTTAAAATCAACTTTGAGAAAGGAATATCTTCACTGCTTAGACCTATTTATTCTCTCTCAGAATCTGAACTCAAGGTCTTATGAGGGTTTATTGATGATAATCTGTGCAATGGGTTCATTACTTTATTCTTCTCTCTACATGGAGCTCCAATCCTGTTTGTTAAAAAGAAGACCAGTGAACTCTGACTTTGCATTGACTACTGTGACCTAAACAAAATCTTCAAGAAGGATCATTACTCTCTTACTCTCATTTCTGATCTTCTTGACTCTGCTTGCTTAGTGCATATTTATACTAAGCTTGACCTTCAACATACCTATCATCTCATTTGCATAGCAAAGAGTGATGAATGGAAAATAGCCTTTCAGACCTATTACAGTTTCTTCAAATAGTGTGTCATGTCTTTTGGCCTCACAAATGCTTCAGCAGTGTTTTAATACTCTATGAATAATATATTCTCTGATATGCTCAACATATCAGTAGTAGTCTACCTTGATGACATTTTCATATATTCCAATAATCTGGAAGATCATTAAAAACATGTTTGTAAGATCCTATACAGACTTAGAGCTAATGGACTCTATTGCAAAGACTTCAAATGCAAATTCAATCAGAACTCTATAGAATACTTAGACTATATTCTATCACCTGAAGGACTTTATATATTTGAAGAAAAATTCAAGGCTATTGTTGACTGGCCAGTACTATGAAAAGTCAAGAACATTCAATCTTTTCTTGGCTTTGCTAACTTCTACTGCCACTTCATATACAAATATAGTGATATTGTTATTCCTCTTACATAACTCACCCACAAAGAAATTCCATGAAAATTTGATGATAAATGCATAGCTGCCTTTAATGAGTTGAAACAGATCTTTACACATACTCCCATTCTTACCCACTAAGTCTCCAATTGATGAATAGTGGAGACCAATGTCTCTGACTATGCAATTGCAGCTGTCCTCTCTATTTATCTTGAAGATGGTGAAATTCATCTCATCACTTTCTACTCTCAGAATCTCTACAATGCCAAACTCAACTATGACACCCATGACAAAGAGCTTCTAGCTATTTTTGAAGCTTTTAAATATTGGCACCACTATCTTAAAGGCTCTGCAGACTCTATTAATGTTATAACAGACTATAAGAACTTTGAATACTTCACCACTACCAAGATTCTGACCTGCTGATAGGTTCACTAGTCTAAATACCTATTCCAGTTCAATCTAGTAATCTAGTTCCACCCAGGAAAACTGGATGGAAAACCAGATGCACTCACTAAACAATAGAATGTCTACTCTAAAGAAAGAAATAGTCAATATGCTTAAGTCAATCCCTACAATTTCTGACTTGTCTTTATCCAAGAACAACTCTCCATATCACTTTATGCAACCTATCTTGAAGGCTCTACTCTCTAAGCTAGTGCCATCATGAACATTGACAAGCTCTATGACAATATCAAAAGAGCACAATTCTCTAATCCTACATCCTCTGATGGCCTCTATGAGGCTAAAGCCACTTCTGAATTGTCTCTCTCTCAGTGGTCCATTGATGAATCCAACACCCTTTGCTTTAAAGGCTGCATCTATGTTTTAGACTCTGATGATCTCCATCTCTATATACTACAAAATAACTATAACTATATCCTGGCAGGCCACTTTGGCCAAAACTGAATATTAGAGCTAGTCTGGCAAAATTACATCTGACTAAAGATGTGTGAATATGTTCAACACTATGTTAAGTCCTATACGGTTTGTGGATGCAACAAGACACCTAGACACTGCCCTTATAGGTTGCTCAAACCTCTACTGGTTCCCAAATAGCTATGAGATTCTATTTCCATAGACTTCATTGAACAACTACCAGACTTCAACAGATTTACTACTATTCTAGTAGTCATTGACCAGACTAGCAAGCAAGCCATCTTCATCTCTACTCATGACACTATCAACTCTGTAGAGCTCACCCAACTTTTCCTCATCCATGTCTTCTTCAAACATGGAGTATCCAGTTATATCACCTCTGATCATGGCTCTGAATTTGTTTCTCAGTTTACTTACACCCTAGCCATCACCCTTGACATAGAACTCCACCTTACTTTTGGTTACCATCTGGAGACCAACAGACAAACTGAACAGGCAAACCAAACTCTAGAATAATACATCCACATCTACTGTTTCTACTAACAGGACAACTGGAACATTCTCTTACCCATTGCTGAGTTTGCCTATAATAATGCCTCTAATGCCTCTACCAGAATATCTTCATTCTTCACTAACAAGGGTTACCACTCTAACATCACTATTTATTCTGAATGGAACATCACCTCTGCTCAGGCCTGAGACTTTGCAGTTAATCTTGATGAGCTCTATCAAGTACTAAAAGACAAAATTTCTGAAGCTCAGTCTTATTATAAGGCTCAAGCAGACAAGCATCAGATTCCAGTGCTCCTGTTCACAGTAGGTGATAAGATTTATCTTAGTTCCAAATATATCAAAACCACCTTTCCAATCAGAAAATTTTCTGAGAAATACCTTAGTTCTTTCAAAATCATAGTCCAACCTGGTTCTCACTCTTTCACTCTGAGGCTTCTGCCAGATATCTAGTCTATTCATTCAGTCTTCCATATGTCACAATTAGAACTCATAAAAGAAAACACCATTTCTAATCAAATCCAACCTCTGCCACCTCCAGTTGAAGTTGATGGAGAAGAATATTTTGAAATAGCCTAAATCCTTGACTCTAAGCTAGACCACCAGTTCCACTGCCTACTACTGTACAAAACCCAGTGGATAGGCTACAAAGATACCAATGAAGAATTTGCTTAGTCACTGGCCTCTGAGTTCTCCACTGACAAGTTCATCAAAGAATTCCACTATTGATACTCAGGCAAACTAAAACCCTTATCCAAAGTCATCCAAACATTCTCTTCTTGATGCAGCACTACTGTTATGCACATGCTGCCAGCCTCCATATCACCTAAACCAATCATGAATCCAATCACGCTACCCACCAGACTCCAGCTGCTTCCCATTACCTACTAATTTCATTTCACTATTATCATTTCACATCCATATTTCACATTGTAATATCTAGATCCCAAACTCAGTAGTGAATACTGACACCAGAACCCAATGGAACCCGACTTGGAATTAGTTACCATTAGTATATAAAGCCATATACATTATCATAACTACTCAGTTCAAATATCAACTTGGATAAGCCATTTACACTTCGCACTCACTTCAACTCCTCCCTACCTCATCCATCAGATTCTGCTCTGAAGGATATTCAGATTCACTTCTCTAATGGAACTCTGTTCTGTCCACCCAGATCTTTAGGCTCTGACTCAAGGGTGATATTGCCAATAGCTTCATTGATGCCCATGCACTCTGTCAGACTCCACACATACACTCAAGTCCACTCAAATTGACACATTCCTAACAACTACTCTGGACACCACCAGTGCTCACCTTTACTATTTCAATCACCTCTTTTATAATTTTCAAAGTCAAATCTTGTGTTTACATTTTATTCACTCTGACACTTTCTATATGCATTTTATACTATAAGAAATTTTTTTTCTTTTTACAATCACAAGAGTCTAGCATCTGACAGACCTGCACTAGAACCAAAGCCTTCCTCTTGTTTCTTCAACTTCTCTATATCCTTCTCCAGCCTTTTTAACATTACTGTCCACAAGTCCTCCACCTTCTAATTCTTCTTATTCTTGAAGATCAGATGAGCCTCTCTTCACACCTCCAACTCAGACTCCAAAAACAATTCTGAAGGAGATAATATATCATCTGATCTGTGGTCATCCTGGAGATCCACTACAGTATCATAGACATCCATCATCTTGTCCACTAACTTTTCTATATAATGCTTTAACTTGCATATTAATTTTGAAAATCCATAGAGGCCAGCAGAGACCTCCATGCTTCTGATCACCTCACTTGTAGTGACACCCTTGTTGAACAAACAGATGGTCTTCTTGATCTTGCAACAAGTGCAAGTCTACTCACAACTAGTGCCTTTGGTTGCTAAGCATGTATAATAATGTACACTATCTTGGTGACAGCACATGCAACTTTCTGAAAATAAAACTAAGTCAGAACTAATCAGAAACAAGAAAGCACTTACTTTCACCTCTTAACTCCTTCTCACCCTCCATCAGCCCCACAATCTCTAACTTCACACTCTTTTTGAGGCTAGCCACTGCCACTGCCTCACTGTCACCCACTATACTATAAGACTTGAACTTCTGCTTCTCACTCTTTGACACTAGACCTGCAGCCCTTCTCTTTCCCTTTTGCACCCTCTTTCTCCTCTCTAAGGTCTTCTTAGATTCTTTCAACTCATCATCTCTCTTGGTTCTCTTGTTCTGCTCATTATCAGACTCTGGAGGCATATGACCAGTCACTCTTTTAAAATGAAGACCAGAGCTGAGATTAAACCATTCTATCAGAACTTGATACAGCTAAAAATTAATGACCTCTACAGGAGTCATTTGCAATCCACTCTCTATCACCAACTCCTCTGGCAGTGCACCTCTGGTTGCAGCCTCTCTCTTTATGGCTTCCTTTCAAGCCTCCTCCATCTCCTTCATCTGCTTCTCTGCCACCTGCTAGATCTCCTCTCTCTTCTTTTCCAATTCCTTCTTCTGCTCCCTTTTCCATGCCTCTCAGGCCACATGGTCCACCTTGGCCTTCTCCTCCCTCTCCAGCTCCCTCTTTCATTTCAAATAAACCTCTATGGCCTCTGCATACTCATTCTCTACAGTTTGATGTTTCAAATGAAACAATTTCTTGGCCTCTTGAAGACTATTGAGAGTGGATTCCCACATCAAAGGGTCAGGAGTTTTCAAACAATGATAGGTGGTGAGGGATGATATCATTGCAAGCTGGAGAAGACAGTGGCTGAAATCTGAAAGACAAAACTCCCACAGGATAAAAAAAAATTTTTTCACTATGTGTCTTTCCACTGGGCATCAGGATCTGTGCTCTTGAGGGCAAGAATGATAATGGAGGGATACTGTTACATGCATGCTGCCAGCCTCTGCATCACTTTGACCAATGATGAATTCAATCACAAGCCTCATCAGACTCTGCCACTTCTTATTACCTACCAATTTTATTTTACCATTATCATTTCACATCTGTATTTCACATTCTAGTATCTAGACTCTGAACATGGTAGCAAACAGCTGACACTGGAACCCAATGGACTCTGACTCAGAATTAACTACCAATAGTATATAAACCATGTACAAGTATTATAATTACTTAGTTCAAATATCAACTTGGATAGCTATCTACACTTCATGCTCACTTCAGCTCCTCTCTATCTCATCTGTCAGATTCTGCTCCAAAGAATATTCCCCATCACTTCTCTGACAGAACTCCATTCTGTCAATCCAAATCCTTGGGCCTTGACTCAAGAGTGATGTTGCCAATAGCTTCATTGATGCCCATGCACTCTGCCAGTCTCTGCATATGCACTCAAGCCCATCTGATTGGCATGTTCCTAACAGTCTCACTTGAGAGTAGTAGTGAGATGAGCTTTCAGCCTGAATTAGATATGTCTATGTTGGCATCTGGGTCTTTGATATTGCCTTCAGAGATGAGTCTATCTGACTCTGCTATGTCATCAACATCTTTCTCCTCATCCAAAACCAAAGTGTTGCTGTGAAAATACTCAGTCTCACCCATACTCTCACCCTCATCTACACCACCACCCTTCTCTCTCTACTCACCTCCCAGCAACTCACTCTTACTGGATGTGCAAGGTATCTATCTTCTGTGCTTGCAACAGTGCATGAAGAATGATCAGCCAAGAGCATCAAGGAGCAGCTATCAATAATGGGTTTACTCTTTGGGAACACAGGGGAGCAGCTGGAGGAGCTCATGTCAGGGAATTTGTCTGTGCTGTTCAGTGACCTCTCCAAAGGACTAACTGAAAACACAGAGGTGAGGTTCTTGATGATGAGCTGGTGGCTGCTTCATGTAGGTTGGAAAGTTGTTGGTGAAAGGGTTAGGACAAACATGGAGGACTTTTTTGAGGGGTGAGTAGTCAGCCTAAAAAACTTTTTGGATTTTTTATCTGTTAATTCTTTTTCATGACCATTGGCTCACAAATATTGACAGGGTATCCCTCAAGACACGACTGATGCTCTGGGACCTTCATCGACTTGTTCTTGACGTACAGCGGCAGATTGACCTCAGTGCTGAGTATGTATCTGTTTTCTGTCAATGCTACAGCACCGCCAAGTGGCTCGTGTTATCGCTGAGGGCATTTTCATAATTCGAAGCAATTGACTTCTCCATGACCACAAGTTCTAACTTTTGTTGTTTGTATTAGCTTCCTATGTGCTCTTCTTTCATCTACACCAGAACTCACTGCCACGTACTTGCACAAGGTGGGTTTGGTCCTTCAATACCTCCATCACCATCCATCAGCAACACATCTTTGCATGCATTGACTACCTCCACCTCGGCCCTGCCGAACCTATCACAACTTTCATTGTTACCACCTGAAGGTGAATTCCTTGCACCTCTACTTGGAGAGCTTCATGGGATTGTGCAGTCAGCGGATTTTGGTCTCGTCCTAGATCGTGCTCTGGATTCAGCAGTGGCGATGCTGTTTGCGGATTTGGAGAGAAGCATCTTTCCCTCTTTGAATGTCGAGGAGGTGGTGGAAGAACCACGGATGAGGCTAGCAGGTTTACTTCCTGCTCTACAACATTGGAGTCAGGATGCATTGAAGGGCTTGCCGTGTGTACTAGTCGATGTGCGTTTACTAGCTTTTGGCTAGGATTGATATTAATGACTTTCTCAGAATATACTTTCTACACGAGAAGTGGGGACATTAGAGGTCATCGTATTCGCTAGGTTTGAGGATGATGTGAAGGGGAGGTAGTGTTTGTGGAATTTAGGTTATACTCTCTGTCGTGGTTCTCCCACATCGCAGCTTTGGGGCTTCATGTCGTTTTCGCACCAATCGCTGATAACTCTTTCGAGACTTACCAAATGGCACTCATATAGGTAACGCCCAAGAGACCAAACTTGTATCAGCAGCTTTTCTCTGGCGTCATGGGCGGTGAATTTAAGCGAAAGGTGATGCGGTATCGCATGCTCAATACCTTCCATTGGAGAGAGCTTTGTTTCCATCCTAGCAATCTTGTCTTGTGTTTTATGAAAGTCAATCAGTCCTGCCGACCAGAGATCTGCGATAGAATGGAAGACGAAAAGCGGGAATATTGCCACGTGATAGAAATGACTTGACCCAAATAATACCATCATCATCGAGCAATGGTATGTCGTCGTCGTCCATAGGACATATATTGACGCTCTGCAGGGTGGAGGTGGACGATATCCCTATCCCAAGTATGTTTGGTCACCAGCTGGTGAGTAGTCTCCCTGCATTGGTGATATCACGGTTGCTGACCAGTTTCAAGGTGGCTGGTGGGTTCAACCATCCAACTGGAAAGCGAACACAGTTGTCGTCGCCACCGGTATCTTTGCTATCGCTTACCTTGTTGGTTCATTGAGTGCTGCGAGAGAGGTGCGTCTACTGTATCCCTTCGTTCATTTCACAGAATGCTGACATTTAAGCAGCAACGCCCTGTAGCACCGAAGAAGTGGATTCCGTCGATGATGTGGGCGAAACAGTTCCAAGAGGTGGAGAAGGTGTGTTCCCAATGCTTTTTACCCTCCAAAGCTTATCCTCGTTCAGGAATCATAGTAGAAGACTCGGTCTTCTACAATGGCAGTATTATCTCTTTTGACTAGTTGGTGAGGGCGTGGCAGGTTCGAGTCCTACGTATTTCTCCTGTGCGCTTATCACAAACAGATAGTACAATTGAACAAGCCTTCTATTAGTGTAATGGCACCAGCGATGCCGAGATCAAATGTTTGTGCACAGTGGCCATGTTTCTGCCGTGCGGAATTGCAAGCTTCCGTCTGAAAAATGACACAAGCTTCATATCGACAAGATGCTCCAAGTCCCTACTGTCCTATCGATAACAATTTCTACATTTGTATTCACATCCAGCTTCTTTCCCAGCCCAATCCAGTCTAGCTCGCAACCTCCTGGAAATCCATACCCATATTTTCATTCGGTTTAAGGCCAGATTGATTTTGGGATTTCATTTCGTTTTCTCGTTCTTCTTCAGCGTACATAATTCATAAATGATATCAATATCGGTGGAAAGAATCCCAACACTCATTGACTCAGAGAATATGGCACATGCATCAGTCGGAATGAAGCGCTACGGCCGTTCAAGCATTGATTAGTGTATATTATGAGATAGAAGGTCTGTGTATCCTATCTCGGCCTTCATCTTCACTAGTGGATTCATCAGCGCTTCCTTCATCAGTTGAATCGTCCGCAGGTTCGTCATCCTGGGCATCACCACTCTCTTCATCGCTCTCGGATTCGTCTTCTTCACTTTCCTCCTCCTCTTCGTAAAACCTGTCCAGGTCGGTAAGAAGGACCTTTGAGCTCGTACCCTGTGTACCAGCATCCGGCCGCGATGTTGGTGTCAAGGACACTCGTTCTCGCATCTTTTGTTGTTCAGCCGAAGACAGGGCAGTGGGAACAACAGGCGGCGGAGCGATGTCCTCTTCAGTATCTCTCAAAGACGACTCTACACCCTTCTCTAACCAATCAGGGAGTATAGGTTCGCAGAGGGTGGGTTTCCCAGTCACAGCACTAGACGATCCAAGCATAACATGCGGATCTATGTAAAGTCGTCAGATCGTGGACGCTGGTGACGAGGGATTGGAGTACCTGGAACAACTGGATCGACGTCAATTACACCAGCCTTTCCCTCGAATAGTACCATCTTGACTTGTTCGCGGCGAAGGACGACTCCTTCACGCTCTGATGGAGCATCGGCGTTGGTCACGGGAATGCTAGAATCTATCCCTGAGAGTAACGAGGATAATATTCTTGCTCGATCACGAACATCGTAATTTGTGTCATAACGAGCGAGTAGGAAGATGTACTGGTTGAGAAGGCCCAAGGTGCGGTCAACTGGACAAAGGACGAACAATTTCGCGGCGAGGGTGACAACCTGGAGCTTGACGACGGATTCCTGAAGGATGGCTTAGCAAAGGATGGGCGGCATAAAGTTGGAACATACCTCTTGCGAAAATGTCTTGGCCATCTTCCGTAGAACATCTGGCGCCCAGTCTGTTACGCTTTCTAGGCGAGAGAGGGTTCCTTCTTCTGAGGCAGCATATTGACCTACAAGCCATACGACGCAGGCTCTGGCTTGGGGATTCCGGATGCTATCGATTTTTTGGGCAAGCTGGGATATTATAGCGAGCGGAGACTGGGATAGACCAAGGATGGTGGATCGCCTCGAAGAGAGCTGAGCCTGCACCATATTCTTGAGAACCACGACAGCGGCATTGATGATCGTGTCTATAGAGAGTGTAAGGAAAGAAGAGACAGACGGACAAGGAGCTGACCATGTTGGCTATTTATCATGCCGATTAGGGCTGTGAGGGATTGTTGAACCGATTCCGGTATAACGCCAGCGCATCGTCCAATTGCACGGATGGACGCGGCCGCTACTTCGTCGTCAATGTCTTCTGCATAGTCCTACACTAGTTAGCAGCGTCCAGACGAATAAGGCAGTGCTCACTATGAATTCACGAAGTATCGTCGGATAATTATCAAATGTGACGATGATTAGCATCATTTTTATCTTGTCGATTTTAACTTGCCGGAGATCATCGGAGGAAAGGATGAATCGAGAGTAGAATGGGGAAAACAGCCCCTACAAATGCCTTAGCAGGTGCAGTTAGAAATGTAAATAATGCGTACTGGGGAGGCTGAAGCGACTATCAGTATGTATGCAAGTGCAACTCGTTCTATTTCTTTAGATACTGATAGCAGCCGGACTAATGGCTGGACGATTTTGGCGTGATATGAGGGAGGTCCAGCATAGTAAAGAACCCGGGCAGCAGCCAGAACCACCTATTATCCATCATCAGAAAAGAGGTGGGAGACTTGAGATATTCGGCGTACTGCAGGGTTTCTGCTGAAGAAAAGGGGTTCCGCAGAATTCAAAAGTAGCTTTACATCTTTGTCAGTGTCTTCCTCCTCACCTCTGAGAACGGGTCGCAGTAACATCGAGCGAGAATATCGAAGAAGCAGATCAAGGAGATTGATTTGGCCCCACTCATCCACATCGACAAGCGTTTTGCAGAGACGTCGATAGTGCTTGTGCAGTAGATCGAGACGAGTGGGGCAGATGGCGTCAAAGGCGACAGCTACACTTCCAATAGATAAAGGTGATCGGTCTCGAAGAAGGGTGATGATTATCTCGATGAGGGAAGAGAGGTGGCTTGTGTCGAGGCTGGCTAAAGGGTAAAAAGAGTCTGAGAATGAAGATGCTGAATAGACATACTCGTAACATTTGGGGATGGCCAAGGCGGCGACCTTTCTGACATAAGGGCTAATATCTGCAGCACATTTCTTGATTGCCAGCACGACGATATTGCCAATCATGGGCACCTTGATTCCGCTGAGAACACGTAAGGCCATGGCACGTATGAGAGGATTGCTGTCGGTGAGATCCTTCTGGAACGTGTTGATAGAGAGAAGAGCGAGATCAGGTTCCTGCTCTGCGTATCTCAGAAGGTAGATGTAGACCAGTTTCCGTATTTCGAGATTCTGGGAGGCTACGTTCTTGACAACCTGGGCAAAGTATTCGGAGACATTACGACCTTTTGAAATGAGCTGATGAACGTGTCACTCGATGAACAGAAGAAGATGAGAAAACGTACTGCTATTAGCCTCTTCATCGCGTCAAGCTTCTCCCTATCACTGCTGGAATCGAGCTGTTTGCGAATATCTCTGCCCTTGTCGTCGGGTGAGTCGTAATACGGGGAAGTACGACCCCTCGCGATGTCCCTGGTATGCTCGCTGAGTGATTCCTGCAGTCGCAAACCCAGTCGGGAGGCATTTTCAGTGATGGAATTGAGGTATTCCCCAGACATGAAAGTAACAGCCAAAGTCACGGCAGGCCCTGGCCGGCCCGTGGCTCCAGCTGTTCTATCACCTTCACCGTCACCCAAGCATGGATGTGCTTTTCTCCGAGTCCTCATCCTAGGAGGGCTCAATTCGGCATGCCTCGCTGGATTCGCTTTCTGCTACACTTCGTCAGCCAGTATCCATGTTCTTCAAGTCTTGTAACTGCAATTCATCAACAACTACCCGGGTTGGATTCTCGGTATGATCTATCCGCTGTTTCTTGAATGATTCTCTTTTTTTTTTCAGATAACGGAGTTACGATTACATCAAGATGGATTGCGATAAATGCTACGGCGTCTCGGTGGTTGGTTCTATCATTGGCTCCTGACGCTGTACTGATTGGTGCATCGTATCTGCCTTGCTGTTGCTCTCATCTATACCATCCTCGGTCAGAGGTCTCTCGCTCATCGATGTTCGGGACACCCGTGACAAACGGGGGCAATTAAAAATGGATGCGCTTTTTAACCATCAATTCATGCTTGTCTCGACATCTTTCAGGTGGTGGGCCCAAATTTCTTCTCTGGCTGGCCTTCTTCATCGTTCCCTTCATACCGAATCCGTTTTCTATGCTCTGGGGCAACTATGTGTCTATGATTGATACCACACTCTTCATTCTCCTAGGCCTGATTCCCCCCGTCGAATTCGCTCATTCGTGGTCGGAAATACGTCTAGACAATGGGGGGAATTCTTCTACAGGTTCGAATTTCTGGCATTGGGTAAAATCGTGTCCAAGGTTTTGGACTTGAAAGCATTTAGAAGGCTGGAGAACTAGTTTTACAGTAGTTGATAGAAGCGAACAATGATGAATAACTGGCTGCTGTTGCGTATTCTGATTCATCGTCTTTGACACTGTGAGGTCACCCAAGCCCACGCTGAATCGATCTGTCCCACAGGGGGTGTTCGGTATCGTGCGCGGACGGACTCTTGTATAGCTTCCTTCTCAAGGAATCATCAAGCAATGAAATGAATCTCGTTTCTCTACTATTGCGTAATACCCACCTCGGCTTCTCCGAGAATACTCGTCTTCTTCACTTCGAATCGTCATCCGTACACTTCTGGTAGTTGCGTTTTGAGAAACCTCATTACGTGGTTATTGATAGCTTCAAATTCCAACAGAAACCCATCATGTCCATCTCGTGACGGTATGATAACCAGTTCGGAATCAGGAATATGAGCAGCAATCTCCCGCTGTTCCGTTGTTGTAAACAGGCCGTCTGTAGCGATGCCGATGACTAGAGCGCCTCGGGGAAGCTGAGAGAGTGCACGAGCAAGGCTATGTCTGCCCCGTGATAGATCGTCGAACCTAGCAATGAACTTGTGGCCCTGGTAGCGAAGATGGCTTTGAGCAGAGAAGATATTTGGCGCTAGCGACGGAGTGCAGCCATTTTGTGAAATTTTATGGCCGTCATTGTAGGCCGAAAGTGCATTAAGCGTCTGTGGTGGAGACTCTTTTAACTGATACTTCCGGCCGAACCGTTTATCGAAGGAGTCACGCGAGCGGTAGGTGAGCAAAGCGGCCATACGAGCTGCAGCCAGTCCCGAGGCGGGTTGCGAGGAATAGTAACCGTCGGCATAATGGGGGTCGCTGTAGATTGATTGACGCTGCGCTTCACCCCAGCTGATGCACCAGGCCGAATGGCGAGCCGATGTAGCGATAGGAACAACACGGCGGACGTAGTTGGGTGATGTGCAGAGCGGCAATTCTAGTACGGCAGTGCCTTTTCACCCATCGAACCCCCAATGGCGACTGTCACGGAAACGACACCTAGGTGATCAAGTACAAGTTTATGAAGCCTAAGGAGTAGAGTCAAACAGACTGAGCGTAGGAAAATGGAAGGCATTTCTTACCGGACATCATCACGTACAGTTGAAGCAGGAAATTCAGGTCCGTAAGACTTTCCTGTATCAGGGTTGGGGCATACTGGGATACAGTACCGTAGGGTGACCCAATAACGTTTGCACAGAAAATGAAAAACCGCTTGGGATCGAAGGCTTTCCCCATTCCCATCAGCGGACCCCACCTGGATGAATGTTACTAAATAGAGTCACATCAGCAGGGGGCCCACTTACCAGTCATCAACATCGGCACTGCCAGTAAAAGCGTGGCAAATAATCATAACATTGTCCTTTGTTGCATTTAGGTGACCCCAGGTCTTGCAGGCAACAAGAACGTCACGCAGCTCCACACCAGATTCTAGGGTGAACCTGGGGACAATGAAATAGGACTGGGATATTATGTTGTTCAACCGCGACATGAGACGAGGGATCGGGTATCACGGACCGAAACATCTGGGCCGCGGTATTAGGTCATCGAAGCCATACCGCTATCCAAATCAATCCAAATTTACTCTCCTCCCATTCCTGCCTCCACCGTTCGATGACCAGAGACAATGTCTCTTGCCATGGAAGACGACTTTGGCATCGTATACGTCGTCGAGAATGCCCAGCAGTTCTGGTCAGGTACGTGTTGGTAGTATTTGTAGCCACAGCTGTTCACTGGGTCGTGTGTAGAGCTGGACGACATTTTGACGATGCCGCGAGGAGCGCCGCCGACGCTGCAACAGTTGGACGGAATGATGAACAGGTGGCTGGGAATCTGTGCCATATATCATGGTATGTCCACTTCGACAAGCCCATCTGAATCGTGCTCATGTCTGCAGAACTCTATTTGCAAACACCACTCCAGCTGGAGCATGCGGTCGACCTTTTGCTCGATTCGGAGCTGTGGGCCTTCCACTCTGAGAGAATGTGCGAGAATCTGGCTGAGACCGCCAAGTCAAATACCGACCCACACGCTCAGCTCGTTACCTTCAATGTTCTATTACGGTATGGCCAGCGAAAAACTGATTTCTTTCGTGCGCAAAGGCGATGGGGCACGTTGGTACCGTTGCTAATGGATCATACACTCGTGGAGATCGATGAGAACGAGGATGGTGTCATCGAGGCTAAACTACGGCTAGTGGGCGTAAGGTTGCTGTATGAAGTCTGTCGTTGGCAAAAGCTTAGCGTCGCCGAGTTACGTGAGTACATCATGCTGTGGGTCGTGAATCTTCTAACAAATTCGTAGGCGTCTTTGACGATTCCTTTATCGATTACTTGTTTGATTTGGTGGAACAGACAAGACACGTCCAGGACGAGACCTTTAACTATTCTGTAATAAAACTGATAGTGAGTCCTTGTGTTCCCTTATTTCTTGTTCTCGTACTGATGGTCAACAGGTGGCATTCAACGAGCAGTTCATGGTGGCTTCTATATGTGATCGCGAGCAAAGTGGAGTAGAGCAGAACCGTGTTCTGAGGGTGTTGATGCGGCGACTAGGTTCGAGCAAAACCTTTGGAGAGAATATGATATTTATGCTCAACAGAGCTCGTAAGCCACTGTTCTGTGACGTAGATCTTTCCTTATCAGCTTTGGTTTTAGAGCGGACATCAGACGACTTGTGCATGCAGTTACTGGTACTCAAGCTGATCTATCTGCTATTTACGACAAAGGGTACCGAAGAATATTTCTATACGAACGATCTATGTGTATTGGTTGATGTGTTCTTGAGAGAAGTGGTTGATTTGGACGAGGACAGCGAGTCGGTAAGTCGCTTGGCTGAATGTTGGAGCTTTACTAAAGTCATCCAGCTGCGACATACGTATCTCCGCGTATTGCATCCGCTACTAACGAAGACGCAACTCAAAGATGTACCATATAAGCGGCCCCAGATCAAGTGTGCTTTGGAGAGTTTGGTGCGGGACAGCAGAATACATGATATCAATCCAACGACCAAGAGGCTCGTGGAACGGTGTCTCGGAGGAGAATGGTGCGTGCAGCTGAAAAAGGCAGACGACGTGTCCAGATCCTCTACACCGAGCGATTCCGTTGCCCCGAGTCGGAGCCACCTAGGCCTGCCAGCAAGCGTTGACGGTATGGGTTCGGGAACGCCTGGAAAGACGCTCAAGTCTAGCCGAAGCGCAGAAAATATGGTTGCGAAGGGAGTGAATGGTATGAATTGTGCTAAGGGAATCCGTGTTGGGGCCGTGCGAAGACCGAGTAACGCCAGTGCCGGCAGTTTCTCTGGCGTGGCGACCGCTGCTCCTTCTACGTCTACATCCAAACCTCCAGTCCCCTACCCACGCCGGAAAGGAACTGCCAGCTCAGAGCATGTCGAGAGACTTCATGTTGAACGACCATCACATTCTCACCACATCGATCTCTCCTCCCAATCCGACGCTGGAGGCGAACCGGCCCGCACTAAGCTTAGGAAGCCTCCACCTGCGCCCGTGGCGGTGAGCGTTCCGTCGTCACCTGCTTTCAGGCAGCCTGGTGTCTATTCCGCTCCTCCTCCGATACCACCGAAGCGGAGAAAACCTCCAGCTGTGCCCGTCAGATCTGGCAGGCAGGTTACTGTTTTCGAGACCATCAAGACATCGGCGACGAGTCCATTGACTAGATGAACCATCATTTGACCTATTTATTACCATTCGATTTCTCGATGTCGCACCTCGGCTGTGTTGTAATTATGTTAGTGGATCATTGCATTTTGCCCATCGAGTAGCTTACACTTGCCGTCCTGTACGCCGGTACTCCAACAGATGAATGGTTTCCTCAACTAACGAGGATTCACGCATATCTGAGAAGGGCTGTCATCGCATTGCATTGGGTATAATTACATAATACGGTCGGTACCTAGGAAAACAACAATGCAAATAATTCGTAAAGCAAAATCAAAACAGTCAGAGCGCGAATTTAAGATACGGTGTCATCATAATACAGCGTCCTCTGGAATCTGGTAATACAAAGGCTGGGAGTAGTATACATTAGGCAAGACCGACGAGCAGCGACGAAACTCGCAACCTACCGTATCGAACACATGATAGAAATGGCCATTTACACCTCCTTGCCTTTTGTTTCCGTAGTACGCCATTGGGAACCACTAATTGTAAAGAAGACATCAGCATTGCAAGTCATGCATTGACAAAGAAACCAACGTGTTCTTCTGGAAGATCTTCCTTATGGGATCGTAGATACTGCGCTTCGTGTGTGTCGTTGACGACAGTTCTACCATGTCTGGGCAATATAAATTGTCCGACCTGAAGCTCTGTGTCTGTGATACTGCCCCGGGACACTCGAGCATATGAAGTGCGGTAAACACCTCGGTAGAGTATATACTCGCACCTAGGTTGACGGTCCTTGCATTAACATGAAGTCGAACAATATATATATAGCTCACCATCGATCGTCATCCTCTTCGTCGATATCATGCATTCGACCGTCAACAGTCAAAATCTCATAAGGACTCGCTGCAAATGCAATACGTGGGCAGTTCTTTTGAGAATATATCTATGAAGCTTACGACGTGAGGCTCCGGGCTTTGTCACGACATAGCCAAGGAATATAACCGGTTTAGGATACGATGACGCCATGATGCGAGCTAGCTCCTTGCTCTGGAGCTCACGATCCAATGGATCTTCCTCTGTGATTGACTGGTCTACACCACAAACAATAAGGTATGCCACAGCTGCGCCCACCTTGTCCATTATGAGATACTACAACCGTGATATAGGTGCCGAAAACATCGAGCACGGCTTCAATTGCAGGTGCGAGCTCGCCGTGAGGAGAGGGTAACAGGTGATGTGTCGAGTTGATGATTGGGAACTGTATTCATAGTGTCAGCTAACCGAAATACAAGGCATTTCGATGATACCTTGGACAATAGCACAGCACCCCAGGTATGAGAATTTGGCCCTGGACCAATGTCTACGTTCTATGTATATGTTAGTATTAATCTTGGCCATAGAGAAAAATACATACATAACCCAGGTCTTCTATGATGACCCTAGTTCTATGAGATTTTCAGTACAGCTCAATTCTATAATATCATAATAGATAACTCACAAGTCCCGGTTACCAAACACCGTTCGCTACGATGTTCTGATTAGGCGCACGAGGATTTAGCGTGTTAGAAACCTACATGTAAATCCGTTTCCAAAAAGCCGACGACGTCAAGTTCTAAATCTCTTTGGGAGTGTCAGTATAGCACGAGGATCCCCATCGAACTTAAGAGCAGCACCTTATCACGTCTCGCACCCGCCGTTGGCTATCACGACCTGCATTATCGATTCCGAAATGCAAGGTCCAGATACCTGTGCGCAAGACTCTCGGGCCAGCCCTCCATGGTTGTATGGCCGAAGAAGGCATCCTACACAATGTTGCAAGCACTGATAACATGGAAATGCAACCGAGGAGCAGAAAAGCGTAGGTCCGAACAGATGCCATCACTACAGGCTGGGGTATTCCCTTTGGCGGGACAAACGACAGAGAAAGACCCATCATTTGCGCGATTAAGACCCTGGTACAACATTGAATATACTGGAGGTGTGAAGAATTCAATCACAGTCGAAGCTCACAGGTCCGATCTTTCCCTCAGATACACGCCACCTGGAACAAAGGCATAGGCAACAGTCCACACACTTGCTAAGCTAAGCAGGACGTAAACCAGCATAGCTGTGAAATATGTCTTGGCCACTTTTCCCGTAACAGCAGCCAACTGCAAAATGGCCGGAATAGTCGACATGACGAAAAAGGCTAGGCCCAATCCTCCACTGTACCCTAACCAGTTGCGATATCGATACATCACATATGAAGAGCCGGCGCCAAAAGCCAGCCAAAGAGGATGCGTCGTAAAGTTGTACCGTTTACCAGCATCAGAAGACAAGAGGATTGCGGTGAATAAACCTACAGACTGGAAAACAAGGGTTAGAGAGCCATGAAGATGCGGCTGTGGACCTCTGGGCCGTCCGTTCTCGTAACCGGTCCACGACCACGCAATCGTTGTGCTTGGATCGGAGAACAGAGTGTGTAAAGTAAAAATCAGGCTACCCAATGATATAGCACCGAACAGCCAACGATTTGCTCGTGAAGTGGCAACTTGGGCTGTGGCTCGCTGTTCAAAAGACTGTCGAAAAAAATATTCTAGGAGGCAAAGGAGCGCAAAAAGGATGCCTGCTTTGTTGTAGCCCCCCGAATGCTCGTTCAAGAACGGCCAAACTGCACGACCGTAAGAAACATTACCAGTGAAGGAGGAAAAGCATACCTGGATTGTTCGAATGATTTGCGTGTTTCAATAAACACGACAGCATAAAGCCAAGGCCTGTAGCTGCAAAGAAGGTTCATAACAATAAAGGAAATTTTCTGGGCGCATCAGGGCTCACTTATACTTTGATATCCAACAGCGTATTCATCAGAAGCAGCCCAATCAGCTGTTTGTCTCAGAACAGCCATCGATGTGGCGAATGAGACTACAAACAGGCGTTGCAGAGGTTCTTGCAGGAGGTACGCTGCCAAGCCAAATAATGACAAGAAATGTAGAAATATCTGGGCGGGCCGTGTTCTTGCCCAACGAAGAAGGGGGGACACAGACAGAAGGAACGGTGAGAGAACAGACAGCAGCGTGAGTTCATGACCGGCGATTCCCAACTCCCAAACGGAGAAGTAGAAAAGCGTTGGTGTCAGGGACGTGAATACTGACCAAAATACATATGCTGGCGAAAATGAGATGGAGAGTCAATGCAGACCGAGGATACTGAGCTCACATAAGTAAACGTCGGATATAAGGCTTACAACAGGATTTTGAACCACAGTCAACATTTTAAATGATACAGGCTCGCGGTCAAGAGGAAGGGTTGAAACAGATGTGATCTTGTTCTCCTTGACAGGAACCACAGTTCCATTGCGACTGGACAAAGATCAGCAAATCAACATTAAGCAAGTCGATGAAGACGGTGATACATTTCTTCGTGGTTCTGATCCTTAACTATCAGAGAGTTAAGGGAAATTTGAAGAGCGGCATCCTTGAACTCCGCCTCCGCTATGGAATCATAAAAGACATCGAAGAAGATGAGACCCCACTCGAAGAAGCTATAGCGCGTATATGCTATAAGGGCGTATCAACAAGAAGAATAGCGCGACAAAAAAGAGGGATACCTCCAGGGATTCGGTGAACTTTGTGCTGAATGAAGAAGTACACGAGGGGGATAATTGATACAAAGAACCTGTTTTGAATCAGAACAGAGACAGCATGCAAGTTCTCAACTTACGCCGTTGCGATAATGCATCTGTATTACGTTCGTGAGACATGAATACCTCTGCCGACAAGTCTTATTACTCGCCGTTTCTTACGTATTAGCGTACTCTGCGTGGGAGTGCAAGCAATACCACCAAGCATCCACGGTATGTTGCAAACCATATAGGTGATCATGAAGAAATCATGTACGTCGTGGTCATCGCTGGACGTGACGTACACCCATCCACCACACGATAGTGTCCGAACCAAGCCAAAGACGAACACGAGAACCGGCAGTGCCGACTGAGATGACCGGTGCAGCAGATACTGGGCAGCTACTAGTCCAAAGCGAGGTCCTAGACGCGCCGTGAGTGTAGGACAGAAGAGGGATGATGGCATCGTACCGGACGTCAAGGCGATGAGTATCTGGAACAGGTTTCGTTCCGGGTACCAATCTCCGATACTGGCTGCAGTCAGCTCACCGACGTCGGTCATGACAGCCAGAGAAGCACTCACGTTGCAGAGACCGACGGAAACCATTCCTGAGGGTAGCCGGCAACACCATTTTTCACAATTTTCTTGTAATGCAAAAGGGATCCGATGAGCAGAGCGCTCAAGAACGCGGCGGCCGCCAAGCACGTATGAGCGCGAGCAACGTGCGACGCCTGAATAGAGAAATTGGTGCTCGACATGGGAGGAGGAGGAGGAGACCGTCGCGTCCTGGCGACGGTTGATATCGGGGAAAGAGCAGTGCAGTCAAGTCTCGTCGGTTCGATGGGACTCGTCTGTCACAGGTGATCAATAAAAGGTGACGTGAGCGGAATTACGAGACGTCATATGATCGGCCTTCCCATTTAGGCATCATCGAACATGTCGCGACTCGGACTTTGAAGTCGAGCTCATGGCCCCGTTCATTCCCATCACCGTCATCACTGGATTCCTTGGGGCTGGAAAAACAACACTTATCCTCTCTTTGCTGCCTCAGCTCCCTTCGGACTACAAGGTTGTTCTGCTGAAGAATGAATTTGGTGACGTTGAAGGTAGATCACTCATTTTTCAGACCGCCGTTCCGTATCTGAGATAACTTCTAGTGGACAGCAAATTGGCAGCACAATCCAGTCTGACCGCTGTCAGCGAAATACTTAATGGCTGCATGTGAGCAATATTTGCACAATTAGCTTGATCCTAAAGCAAACGGTAACACAGGTGCTGTGTCCTAGTCGGCCAGATGCAGAATGCGTTACTAGAGATTAAAGGTGAGGATGGGAATATCCATCAGCTGTGTGATTCATCCGAAACAACAGATAAATATATGCCCGACCGTATCATAATTGAATGCTCGTGCGTCATGTGAAAACTTTTAGGTGAACTGAAATTTATATCCGCTGTAGTGGGTCAGCCTTCCCCACGACGCTGGCATTCCAGATACGCGAGTTGGAACGTGAGACCTGCGGGGGTCTTAGATTAGATGCCATCATTACAGTAATAGATGCAGAAAACTTTACGGGTTACGAAGATTCCTCACCGACTGCAAAAATGCAGTCCAATTATACAGACATGATCCTTATCGTGAGTCACCCGACATATCATTTCTATTATCGATTGACACGAGTTTCTGCAGAACAAATGGGAACATGTCTCGGAGCGACAGTTAGATATCGTGTTAGACCATTTGGGGACGTTGAATGACCTTACCCCCAAAATTAGATGCCAAGGAAAGGAGGGCGTAGACCCCAAGCTGATTTTTGGCTTAGAGACGAAGCTTTTCATGGGAGAGGAAGACTACAAGGACGTGGCGCACCAAGATGAAGTTGAGACTGTGACAATTCTGCGGGGAGCCGACGAACCAGTACACCATTGTGATTCCCATGCACCTGGGCATGCTGACGAAGAAGTTATCACCGAGTCCAAGGAAGGTATTACACATGAGCAGCTACAGACGGCGCTGAATTCTCTGTCGAAGGAGAGGGTGTGGAGGGTGAAAGGATTCGTACGCTTCGACTCTGCGAAGGACGTATACATATTAAACTGGGCATTTGGGCGACATGAGTTGACCGTCCTGAGGGGGAAACACACGGTAAAGGCAGTTATCCAGCTGACGGCTATGGGAGAACGGGGTGGAGTGAAGAGGGCAGTAAGAGCATTCGCCGTTGCTCTGGGTGCTACGATCGGGTAGTCCGAGGGACGATCCGCAAATGTCTAGACACCTTAACAGCTTCCGTATGATATTTGATCACGTGCTTTTGGAATTCACATGTCAGATTTCTCTCTCCAGGAATTACTGATTCCCACAGCACTCCTCTTTCCACCTTCCGGTGTGGCCCTTGGCCTTATACACCATGTTCTCCTACGCTTTATCCACAGGTACGTGCTTTTTCTTCGCCTTCGAGCATTTTCTGAGCATCTTATGCTTGCAGCCAGTACCTACTTTCACTTACCTGTGGATGAAGAAGAAGATAGAGACATTGAAAACTACGAACGAAAATATTTGACATGGACAGCGGAGCCTTCAGGCCTACCGGTCACCGATAAATCATATCCGACCTTGCACTCTGCAGACCCCGGTCGCGACGACACGCTCAAGGAAGTCTTGAAGAACGATGACCTATACAAAGTCTTGGGCATTGCCAAGGCAGCCAACCTCGATAAGGTGGCCCTTCGTCGCGCTTATCTCTCTCGCAGTCGTGCATGCCATCCAGAGTTCGTACATTCAACATGATGATTCTCCATGCCGTTAACGACGTGTTGATAGTAAATTCCCTTCGGAAGCCAACGCCACCCTTGCTTTTCAGAAAGTGGCTGTGGCATATGATATTCTCAGCAAACCTTCCTCAAAACGCTTATATGATTCACGTCCTCCCTCATCTACCTACGACGTATTCTCTGCACATCCTGCTGGACATGCGGAAGAAACTTTTCGCAGTGTGGTGATAGGCGTTTTCAACGACTTCCTCGACGGAGACCTCGAAGTCATTCGCACGCTCCTGAGTATGTATCACGATCTCTCATAATCATGGTCGCGTCTCACCGATATCACAGAAGCTATCAATGATATCAATCCAGCCCTCAGTTTACGCGAGGATGGTATAAATTCGGTTCTCCTGACTCTCCAGCGGATCCGACAGCGCGCCTTGAGTATGAATCCTAGCGAACTTACTTTCATAGATTCTAATCCTGTTGTAGCCTGTCGGACGTGCATATACGTGCTTCACAACGAACTCTGTCGTCTTCTGGAGATCCAACACGCTCTTCGCCAACTGTCCTACTTTGATCTTTTCGGTCGCTCTCGTCTCACCGTACGGCTCGCACGCATTACCCTCCGTCTTCCCATAGCCGTAGAAAAAGCCATAACGGATCAAAATATCGCTTACGGCGCCACAGACGCAGATCATGCTGCTGCCGCAATACTCCCCAGTAAAGTCACCTTACTGATCCGAGGTGTCGATGTTGCTTTAGCAAGAATGGAGAAGATCCTATAGGGCGTATCGTAAATCGCGTTCATTCAGCTTGTTTCTCTTGGTTAACCACTGTATCCGGTATTTATGATCCCCATTACTCTATCTAATTAGACATTCCCCTGTATTGTATTTATATGTAGTTTTACAAGTAGAAGTGTGTGTAGGCATACGTTGTTCAATAGCACATCCTCGTTTAAATGTTGTTTGGCTCGTGGCTTATAGGTTGTCCCAACCGCAAAGGCAAACTGCATCATAATTGGTAAGTACTTTAGGCAGTACAGGCAAAGACAGAATAACAAAGGTACATGTCAGCGCGCCTGAACATAATATTACATCCAAGCATCGCGCTGAGAGGGGATAGCGGGGTACATACTGGATAAGAAAGATATTGTAACAGGAAAGGAGGGTGTATGCCCATCCGGTTATGACGAATAAAAAAACTAAAGACATACAATTTACACGTAAACGCAAAATTACCTTGAAAACGATAACATTCATGCCTGGGGCGGGATCGCATATGTCGACATAGATCCATTCCTATGGGAAGGAGAATGATGCTAGACGAAAGGAGATGAGTTCATGGTCAACTCCGGCCATCAATTGTGACCCACCTGAGGCATATTCTGTATCCACATCCCTTGTTCATTTTGAACAGCACCATCTCGCTCTTCGGACATATACGAGTCCTGTGACGGAGGTACAGCAGCAACGGCCAAGAGCTGGCTGTAGTCCTGATGATTATGGCCCTCCGCACTGTTAACTTCACTTTGCCCCGCCTCCGGATAGAATGGGTAGAACATATGCCCGCAATCAGGCATAGGCGCGTTTTTTCCCGGAGGCGTGGTCCCATTCATCGAACCACCGTTCATCTGCCGTTGTTGTGGGCTATACGCCGCACCATTTTGGGGACCAGTCCCGTACGCCGCCGTGGAGAGAGTGGGGGTATTCTGCTGACTCTTGGTAAGATTGGGGCTCTTTAGCACAGTATCCTCATCCCAGTCGGCTTCACTTAATAAGACAGGATGAGTCGCGGGCCCAACTTGGTGGAGATTGGCTTCCAGGACTCGTTCAGCTAGCTTGGCGATTAAAGGATGGCCACCGTTGACATCTTTACGCTCCCATCGCCAGCGGAATCGAGGAAGCATGTCCAAAGCAAGCCATACATCCTCCAGGGCGGTGTGACGAGGAAGCTTATCACATTTTGACATATGGCCATACAGGATAACCATGGCAGCGATGTGGAGTGGGATAGGTGAGGTGAAGAAGGCAATATCTGGGTATCGAATGAGTTGACTGTGAACTATGATCGTATTGTGCGACGTGATGATAGCTAGATCTCAATTAATATCGTTAATTGGGAGAATGGAGGACAACTTACCGTCCACCAGAGCCTTCCTGCGCTGGGCATACGTGAGCTCCTTCAAGCTGAATAGCGCTCGAAGTAGAAGAATTCGGGATATACCAATTTTGAGCAGCGTCAGACCCTCGTCCTCAGTAATCTCTTGCACGAGTTTACTTTTTCGCTCCATTGGCCAATCATCCGTACCAGAGAAATAATATTTATATTTGTCCGGTAGCCCGCGCCGGAACTCGACCATGCTCTTGATAATTCGAGTAGCATTTCGCATAATAGTATCACCACTCTGTCGCGAAGGGGAGTACAGTGAATTGATGATATCGGCTTGTATTTCCGCGACGGGGTGGGAGAGATCAAAGTGTTCGCTGAAGTCCTCACCCAACCCAGAGAGTCGCGCAGCCGAAGACATGCGAGACGGACGAGGTGTATTGGCGTCAGAAGGCGCGATGGCCAGCGGACGACCGAGAAGAAGGGATGTTCCGCGGTCATGAACTAACACAATGCCCCACAGTCGAATGCGCAATTGGCTCTCTTCCTCAGAGAAGATGCACTGTTGACTGTTAGGATTCATCTGAGTAGCGGGATTAAGCTGAGTGGTGGGGTCGTGGTGAAGTCCAAGCTCTATGGCAAGACGGACAAGGCTTCCTACTAGACGCCACAAGGTACGTCCTTGACGCTAGGAACTGGCGTGTCAACGGCATACAAATATTAATTGAATAGAAAACGTACTTCTGTATACAAATACCAGTGCAAGAGTATGAGCGCTTGCAGACTGGAGATAGTTACCCTGAGATCGGGCTTTACGGTTAGCGCACGTTCAAAAAATTCATCGTGCTCTGGCCAGTCAGGAGCAAAGCTTTTGGGTCTGGTGGCACCCGAGCTCATGGGATCGTCGGCATCTACATCAAGTTTGGCAGACCGGTTAGATATCTCGCTTAGGGTTCCCAGTGCCAGCACAAGGTATAGACTACAAATGAATCCCGGATCGTGGGTGATGGTACGCTCTGCATAAAGGTCATCCAGCGCCTTTTCAAACACCTTGCGGAAGAAGACAGGACGGTGCACATTGAGACGGGTGAAGTAGACGTCTACGACCTGCTGGACCATCGCACGGTCTTTAGGCAGCCATACATCGATGGAGGATGGATCAGAGCTTCGGGAAATGAGAGGAAGACGAGGTGAGTTCAGAGAAGCATTGGAGTTGCGTCTGACGGACACTGTACGCCAGTTTGCCGTATCACGGGGAGCAGAGGTCTCTCCAATAGAACGGTCTCTGCCTGAGCTTAAGCCGTTGGACCCAACGGCAAGGTCCTCCCTATCGATATGCGTTGGGCCTAACTTGAGATCGCTGACAATCGCAGCGGAAACACCGAAATTTTTGGCAAGAGACTAAGTTACGATGAGAGAGATTCAGAGACGGCGTGCACAGAGCTTACCTGGGTGTTGGACATGTCATTGGATTTGGGATCCTGACCTTTGATATCAGTTGTGACGGTGCGCCCTTGTTCGACAACCTCTGCCGTTAGATACTGAGGATGCTGCTGGAATGCAGGGTGGATATGGGGGTTGTAGGGTGGACCCGGCATTGGCGGCATCTGGGAGGGGTGATACGGGCCCGGCGGCGGATACGGCATCATACCATGAGGCGGATAACCTGGCGGCGGAGGCAGCATACCGGGCGGGGGCGGATAGAGAGGGTATCCCTTTGGCGGCCCACCAGGTGGAACAGGCTGTTCTGGACGAAACGAGTTGCGCAATGGTGATGAGCTCAGCTGAAACGCTGCGGTGGCTGGGCCGCCGATGTCGATACCATCTCTCGCAAGGAATTCCTCGAGATTCTCCAAGGCAAATCCAGGCAGATGTCGCTTCAGTAGAGCTTCACATTGTGCAAGCTGGAGCTCGATGCGCTCAGTATACCCTCTGGGGGTCAGTGTTTGACGGTGACGGTCCTCTTGGTTGCACTCGACACCAGCAGTAGCGCAGGCAGTGCATCGTGGATGTTTTGAATCGCACTGAAGAGAAAAGAGAGTGTCAGCTCAGTACGCTGCTGGGCTGCCCCGGGCGACACCGACGGCAAATGCCAGCAGTCGGGACTTGCCTTAATTTTCTTCCCTCTACATCTAGCACAAGCTTCGTGCGATCGGCGTAGTCGACGAGGTTCGCTTGGTCCTTGTGGTCCATCCTCGTTTCCACCTTCGTTTTTTCGTCTTCGCTTAGCACCTGCTGTCGGGGTCGATGTTGGTGGCGTTTCCTGGTTTGGCGATGACTGTTTGATAGGCATTGGTGGGGGCGGATTCATCTGGAGAGCAGACTGCAATGACGACGGCACGGCACCAGGCAGCTGCTGGTTGGTACTTGGCAGCTGGTTGGAGAGCATTATTGCTACCGATCGATAGGCGAAGGCCTGAGCACGCTGTATGGCACGACGTGCTCGGGTGGTATTACCATCCCACGTGCAGCTGTCGGAATATGAATATATTTCTTCGGAGATTTAAAATATTTCGGCCCGCTTCCAACAGGCTCCCTGAGCCTCTCGCCATCGCCATCTTCTGCTTACCATGGGCAGGGAGAGTCCACCACCGACAACCCCTCTTGCCCGCGACTATGCCCCGGTGGCTACCACATCCAGCTCGCCTACAAATGAACACGAGAAAAAGCCCTCGACGTCGACGCGGGCGTCCACCGACTCGGATACCACTGCTACCCATACTTCCGACGAGTTCAATTGGTCTGACGATGACTCGTCTGGCCCCAAGAACAGCGATGGCGTTAAGGCCAAGCGTGGACGTGTTATCTATCTTGCCTTCATCAAGCTATCTCGCTGGGTCCGAGTACTCGTTATCGGGATATTAGGGTGTGCTATCCTTATCACACCCCTGCTTGTCGTCCAGCTGCGCTTCAAGGCCATCCCCAGCAGCGTGCGTATGCAGGTCCACGTCTGGAGTCTGTGGTTCACCGTGATATGGGCAGCCGCATGTGGGACCTATCTGGTTGTCGATGCCATTCCTCGGCTCATCGTAGGCCTGATAGTTCTCTTTGGAGGACAGCTGGAGCGGTCGAAAATGCAGATAGAGGTATTTCCTATTTCGTCACGTCGCATCCTTCCTTGACCACACCGCATGTCTAGCTTGCACTCGCCGTTCAGGGCTGGGTCAAACTAGCACTCGATATTTCCTGGGCCTGGATCGCGCTTTCCGTTATACGCACCTTATACAAGCCAGCTGGCAACTATTGGGTCATTATCAATCGAATTATGCAGGCCTTATTCTCCGCTGGTATCATAATCCTTGCTGAGAAGGTTTTCCTTCAGTTTGTTGCCATCAATTTCCATCAGAAGGCCCTGGCGGATCGCCTGACGGAGAACAAGTTGGGTCTTCGCGCGTTGGATAGGCTCTCCAATGCCCAGCCTGTTTTTGGTCTCGGGAATAAGCATCCGAAGAGGCGGGTGCACAAGAGTCCTGGGACGAGTGTAGATCTGAACAATGCTGCGCCGCGGGGACACAATCAGAACCCAAGCCAGTTGGGACATGGCAATGAGATAGATGCTCACAGGGAGAAGCTTATAACCGCCACCCGGACTGCTCGGCGACGTCGCAAGCGCAAATCTTTCATGCCCAGCGTCATTGTGGATCAGGTCGGCGGCGCCATTGATCAAGTCGGTGACGCTATCGGCCAAGTTGCGCTCAAAAACTCCAAATTTAACCGTGAAGGTGATCTGGGGGGACTCCACTCGGCACGAAAGCTCGCCCGCAAGCTCTTCCGCAGTCTCAATGATGTTGATCCTGATCGAGATTATTTAATTGTTGAAGGTCATAACTCCCATTACGTGTCGGATAATATCTCACTTGGCTCCAGATTTTTATCCGTATTTCCGGAGTACGCAAGAGGCTACTGTTGCGTTTGCACTCTTTGACAAGGACGGCAATGGTGACATTAGTAAACGGGAGATGCGCGAAGCAGTTCAGCGCATCTACCGCGAGCGCAAATCGCTCATTGCCTCCCTCAAGGATGCTGGTTCAGCTGTAACCAAACTGGACGCAGTTTTACTATGTTGCTCTCTTGTCGGTATCATATTCTGCTGTCTCCTCATATTTAACAAATCCAACACGCTCGAATCGCTTGTCCCATTAGCGACCGTTATTCTCGGCTTCTCCTTCGTTTTTGGAAACGCAGCCGCGACGCTGTTTGCTTCCCTCATCTTCATCTTTTCCACACATGTCTTTGACGTTGGTGATCTAGTTATGATAGATGACCAAGTGCTCATGGTTCGTGAATTCGGACTGTTCAGTACCACCTTTCGCCGAGTCGACGGGCAAGAGATCATCGCGCCCAACTCCCTTCTTGCGTCCTCCAAGCTGATCCACAATCTCCGACGATCGAACAGTATGTGGGAAACTACGAACATCCAGATAGCGTACAACACTCCTTTACCGGTGATTGAAGAGATTCGGACACGTATCAAGTCATACGTGTCAGAGAACAACCGTGAATGGAGCGGCATGGATCTCAACATTGACAAGATGGAGTACCAGAATTTGATCCAGCTGATTGTGGCCATGGAGCACCGACCGAACTGGCAGGATTGGGGCGGGCGGTGGGTGCGAAGGACGAAGTTCATGCGGAACTTGAAAATGATTTTGGAGGACCTGGATGTGAGATGGACAATGCCTGTGCAGCCTGTGTTATTTCCTCGGGATGGGCAGCAACATTTACATACTCTACAACATCAGAGCATGTATGGGGGAAGCAGAGAGACACTTGGTAATGCTGGCAGCTTTCATGGAAGCCAGCATCTGAGTGCGTCTAGTCCAGGAACAAATGCAGATGGAGTGTTCTGAGACAGATGTATGGTGTGCTTTTTGATGACTGGGACATGCAGGCATTGTGGAATTTAGTTATACCTCACCTTTACATATTTGCATCTATACAGTAGCATACCAGAGATCAATCCTATCTTTCTATCTACTGTACAATGGGTGGATATTAGAATGTGGAGACTCTAGTGGGACTCTAAGGGGCAGTTCACTGAGTTTGGGTGACTGCAGCTGTGCCAAACATGGCAGATCACTGAGTTAGATGACCACACTGGATGGCTGAGATATGCAGCTATTTTTTTTTTTCTTACACTAGCCAGCATCTCAGGCTGTCCATTTTTTGGGGGGCTTCTATTACTTTTACTCTATTCTATTCTTGAGCTTTACATCAAATTATTCAAATCATGGCTTCTCATCTTAAATGTAATGAGCATGCCATGGATCTTCAATTCCAATCCAACTTCCATTGTCCAACTCCACATTTGATTAGACTCTGTCAGATTCTGTTTTCTGGTTTCTATTTTATATTCCATTTTATATTTTATCTTCTAATTTCATATCTTTAATTTATCACATTTAGATTCTATCATAGTAGTGAATAGGTAGAGTCCTCAGGATCCTGACTCTTCTAGCTACAATATTACAGACATAGGCTCTGTCTCTAGAACCTGATTCCTCAGACTCCACACTAGTATATAAGTTATAGAATTACCTGTACATACCTCAGTTTGAATATCAACTTGGATTAGCCAACTCCCTCTTCCTTCTGTTTGACCTTCAAGTCAAACTATCATCTCCAGTCCATAGACTTCTGACTCCACAGGACTAACTTTATTTTTCACTCCATAGATCTCTGTCTGTCTCAGGGCTTCAATCCAGAGATAACATTGCTAATAGCTTCACTAAGGCCTTCACACTCTGCAGCCCCACTGTATGCATTCTGTCTGTTCTCTATTGGCACATTTCTAACAGTATATTCAAACTCAAACCCTTGAGTCAAAATTTTAGATATCTGCTACATTTACTGAACCCACCAATATTGACTGCATCTCTATGACCACCAATCAGACTTACTCCATGGAAGACATTCTCACCTCTGCTTCAAAAGAAGACCCTCACATGCTTGGCTTGGATTCTGCTCCATCCAAAGACTCTCATAGAGAAACCTACAATCATAGTGCTTTTACTGTCTGACAATCTGATGCCAACAGTGAAACTCCCAATCTCTTTAAGCCTCAACCATCCACATCCACTAGCTGAGATGACTATTAAAATGACCCTTTATAGACTCTGATCATATCTCACTTGTTTCAACAAACCTGAGATCAGAACAATGATGGTGATGATAGTGATGATAATGATTGCCCTGATACACCAACACCTCCACTTTCATGATGCTCATCTCATGCACTGAATGGTGGTCTACCTAACTCTGATGGCTCTGAAGGTCCAGATGAACCTAAGAACAATTCTTCTAGTTCTCTCAATAATCCTAATCACCTTAATAATACTCCACTTACTATAAACTTTATGAATCTACTTTGTGGCATCACCAATCAAGTCAATAACCTTTCTCAGTGATCCACCCATATTAATGCCAAGGAATCTGATACTATCAGAAAAAAGGCAATTACTATGTCCTCATATGCCAGGCTTATGTATCATTTGTACATGCAGTAGCCTCAGTAGTTCTCTGCCAAGAGTATATAGCATCTCATACTATCAAATAAATTATGCATATTAGATACATATCTCAAAATACACTAAAAACTCTTTATTTCTCTGAACCAGCCTTGGCTATCTGACTATTGATGGTCTCTGTCTGATTTAAGCACAATGTTGCACAAAGAGGAAAAGATAGAATGTATTAATGCAGGGTGAGTGTCTACTAAGAGAGTATCCAATGTGAAGTGATTTTGCATTTATATTGTAGTAGTATAAAATCAAGATGTGTAAGATATAAGTTGATGAAGAAAGTCTTGCTGTTATTTAGAATATTCTCACTTGTCTATGTAGGATCCATTTTACACTCCAAATAAGATATCAGATAGCAGCTTGATGAGATATAGGTGATAAGTATTATAGATGGATTCTGCTGTTGATTTGTGGTCAATCTACTGATCTTGAATATATCTGTATTGCTGTCAAGCTTCTGCAGAGGCATAAACCATTCAATGTAGACAAAAGAGTATGAGAAGTTGCCAAATTGATCTGGAAGATGAAATATTGCTTATACTTATGCAACATGTAGCTCTGAAATAGGATAATGAGAGTCAAGCAAGATAGACTGACTAGAGCATGCACTTTGTGTTCCAAGTGTATATAGATCAATCCCATCTTCAGGCAGCTCTTTTCATGCAAGAACAGTGTCAAACATAGCAAGTATTACTTTTTTGTATCTCTGAGCAGACTGTGAGAGCATTGCATATACAGAATCAATAACAGTTGATTTTGAGACTTTAGATATTAGTGAAATGAAGATATGAAAGCACTTGTAGATATTATATGTAGCTGGATCTGATGTCCAAAAATTATATGATGCTTTACTGAAGTGCTGTCAAAGAAAACTCTCCAGTGCATATACAAATCTCATAGTACTAAATTGTTTTTCAAGAGTGACAATGTCAATATTTGTGTATGCTAGAGTTTTTGCAATAGCAAACTTGCTTTCACTGTATTTCAAGGATAGTGAGAATATGTTAGATGTGTTCATGTTGTTGTCCAAAACAGTCAAGTGACTAGACTCAGTTTCCACATCTGCCTGTTTACTGTTCTTATAATTATTTTTATTTATATCTCTCTCATCTCCTTCTGGCTCTATATAGTCATCAATTGACCACTGAAGAAACTTCTGAAACTATTTGATAGTCTCTTCATATCAACCACTACATTATTTGTTTGATGTATTTCTTCTTATTGAAGGTGTTACATGCAACTTTTGCATAATCAATGTGTAGTCATTCTGATGCCTCTATATTGAATCCATCAGCAGTTTCTCTAGACTGTATTGCATCTGCATAGTGAATAGTTGAGTAAATCTTTAGGATATTAAAGTTGCTGCAAGCATTAGGATCAAGAAATATATTCTTGTGTTGATAAAAGATATGCCATGCTTCATCTTTAGACTCTTATTAGTGTGTTCTTTAAAATAGATATAATAGATAAAGTCTAGTATAGCATGAATATAGACAGTCACTTCTGATGGCACTGTTTCAGCAATAATACCCAAGAAGATCTTTTCTATATTCTTATACTTGTTTTTAGTCCACTGTGTGACTAAGGATATCTCTTTTTTGAAGTGGCAAAGACTTGTATATCTTGTCATAGCCTTAAATTGATCTATTTCTTCATCTGGCTTGACTCCTTCATCAGCATCTAGGACTGATGTCATCCACTTGATAAAATGATCTTTAAATATGCCTTTATGCAATTGATGGAGAATGTCTGGAGTAAAGCATTGGAAAATATTGCAGTAAGAAAGATCCATCCAAAGTGAGTTTACAGATTGAATTCTTCAGTTCTCATATGTCTGTGATTTTAATTCTGCAGACACATTTTTGAAAGTACTAATAATATCTTCAGGATTCTAGAGAAGACTGAATCACCCAGTTTCTTCACTGAAGCAGTGCATTTTGGACATTTGTTTTTCATGTAGCAGCTAATAGGCACTACTCAGAATAGTCCACAATGTATGCTGCAAGGAGAGGATAGATGTTAGATCTAAGTCATATATGATCAGATCACATGGTAAACTGATGCTGTATTGTGTTTATACAGTCACATCAGAGTCTACTTGTATGTATCTGTTGACTAATATACTTCAAGGCCTTTACAAGTTGGCTTGAGAGTGAAGTAGTATAAACAAACTTTAGCTCAAAGCTGGAGTTATACTAGTGAGAGCTTATCTACTTATATACTACTATCTATTGTACTTGTCCAGGTCTTTGTGCCTATTGTCCTTAAGCATCACTATTATCTACAAAAAGTCATTATATATTATTGAAAGTTTATTGCTATATCAGAGGATAATGATGGATTAGCTTATTGTGATGACTAAGCCTGTCCCATAATCCTAAGCACTGGCCTAAGCACTCTGACTAAGCACAAATAGGGGTTAAATATGAAGAAAATAGGAAAAATCATAATATTACCCTTTCCTTAAGATCATCATCCTGATGGCTTAATTTAGAGATAATTCATAATTGTATATGGCTTCATTAGCATTCATCCATTTTTCATTTATCTATTGATTAGATTCTGGGCTATAGCTTTTTCAGCTGATCAAATAATCCACTGTTGTTATAATCCCTCCCTCTTTAGCTTTAACCTTGTGTAATTTATAGTTTAATACTTGTTTAACTTTATAGTGTTTCTTATTGTTGATGAGGTCCAGTGGTGGAGGTAGAGGACACTCCTGATTCAGGAATGCTAGAGCAATATATGAGAAAAGAAGAGATTTATTAAAAACATTGTGAATCTTCCAGTTGACTAGAAGTCACAGCTTGTATGCAGAGTTGCTAACTTTAGCAAGGACAGAGAGAGGGCTAGTGCATTTGTCAGAGAGCTTCTGTTTAGGTTGAGAGAGATAAAGGTTGAAGATATCCAATCAGACTTTGTCACTAATGTTATATGTGTGTGTGAGATTGCAGTGTTTATTATATTATTTCTTTATAGAAGCTGCTGCTTTCTTTAGGGCAACTCATGTTTCAGTATGGATTTTGGACATCTCTTGTGTGAAATCATGAGAGATGGGTGTAGAGGTGGCTGCTCATTCTATGTGTGATATGTTGGGGTGACATCTGAAGTTGATGAAAAATAGCATCTTCTCAGTGGCAGAATAGACTCTGTTGTTATATTGAAAGACAGTGAGAGCAAGCCATTCAACTCAGTCATCTTATCAGTAGTTGATAAATATCTGAAGATATTTCTCAATCTTCTGGTTTATTCTCTCCATTTGTCCATCTGTCTGTAGGCAATATACCATCAAAGCATTTTGCTGAATATTAAGAAGGCAATAGAGATCATCTAGGAACTTTGACACAAATTGTGGTCCTCAATTGAAGATCACAACCTGGGGCATGCTGTACTTGGCATACACTTTATTGCATAAAATTTTTGCTCACTCTTCTAATATCAATTTGGTCAAACATGTGATCAGGATGATCACTTCTGAGAACTGATCTACAATAATAATGATCATGTTATAGCCATTGCAGTCAGGTAATCCAGTAACCATATCTACCAAGATGTGAGTTCATGGTGGCTGTGGAACCTCATTTGGATGAAGTGGTGTCACTTATAGTTGTGTGGAAGTCTTTCTCTACTAGCAGATTTCACATCTCTTTATGTATCATTCAATGTCTTAGCCCATCTTCAGCCACCAGTATTTCTGCAACACCAACTCTTTGGTTTTGTGATCCCCAGATGGCCTGCAGTCATATGGTCATAGCACATAGTGATGATTTCACCACAAAGTTGTTGGTCTTGTGAGATATAGATCCATCTATCATAGCAGATCAATCCTTTCTCCTTTGTCATTTCACACTCATGGTTAAGTGATAAGGCTATATATTGGTCTCATTTGTGATTGTCTCTTGTTGCACTCTTGATCTTTTCATAGATCTCCTCCTCTATTGGCATTATCATCACTTGGAAGTGTTTGAGCTTCAGTAATATCACTCTCTTATTGTTGCTACTTCCTTAGTCATGGTCTGCCTGTCAACTGAGCAGATCAGCCTTTTTATTGGCTGTCCTGACCTTATAGTGTAGTGTGTACTTGTATTGAGAGAGTTTAGTGATCCACCAGGTCTGTCAGTGATTAAGCTTTTGAGAGGAATGGAAATATCAGAGGTTTTAATGATCTGTCCAGACTTTGAAGGTCTGGATGATGCCAATCAGATAATAATGCCATTTCTCCAGGATGAGTATTATTGCAAGTAGTTTCTTGTCATATATTTCATAGTTTCATTCAGTTATTATGAGGGCTTTAGAGAGGAAGGCCACCAGCTGCCACCTCTCATCTTGTTTCTGAGAAAGTATAGCACCTATGACCTCCTCATTTGAGTTGGCCTTGACTCAGAACTTCTCCTCCTATATTAAGATAGCAAGGATAACATCTTTGGTGAAATATTATTTTAGATCATTGAATGCAGCCTGTTGGAAAGGTCCCCAATTTCATGAGGTGTTGCCAGTTAGTTGAGTCATCAGTCATACAATCTTGCTGTAGTCCTGAATGAATTGCCAGTAAAAGTTGGTGAACTCCAGAAAGGATTGAAGTTTTTTTTTTTTCATTAAGGTCAGCCACTCAGTTATCTCAGCTACTTTAATAGGGTCTATCTGGATATTTCCTTTACTGATAATGACTCCTAAGTACTCTGTCTTTAGGACTTTAAATTTGTATTTCTCAGCTTTAAGAAAAAGTTTATATTTTCTCATCAGTTCAAGAACCTGTCAAATCAATCACCAGTGCTCCTTCTGGTTTCTGGACATGATGAGTATGTCATCCAAATATATTGTCACCTTTTCAGTGGTGATGAGGTTCTTAAAAATATCATTCATTATCCATTAGAAGGTGGCAGAAGAGTTAGTGAGCCTAAAAAACATTACTATAAGCTTGAACAGTCTCTAGTTGGTTCAGAATGCTGCTTTCCATTCATCACCTTTTCTGATTTGTATGTTGTTGTACTCCCACCTAACATTCAGCTTAGTGTAATATTTCACCTCTTGTAGCTTGTCCATCAACTCAGAGATTAACAGAAGTGGATAATAGTTTTTGATCATCATCTCATTCAGTTTTCTATAGTTTTGTACTAGTTAGAGTTTGCCATTCTCCTTTTTGACAAAGAAGAATGGTGAGACCACCAGAGACTTTGATGGTTGAATCTATCTGCTGGAGAGATTTTTTTTTAGAAAATGATCAAGTTTCTGTTGTTTCTGATTGCTGAGGGAATAAGTTTTGCAATTGAGGTTGGCATTAGCATTGGAGATCAGCTCAATTGCATGATCCCAGAGTTTGAGTTCTGGCAACTTGTTGAAACTTTCTTTGTTGAACAGATCACAATAATCCTGAGCCTATTCTGGGACTATTTTCTCAAATGTTTTTTCCTCCTTTTCAGTATTGGTTTTAGCCACCAAGTCATTGGCATAATGCACCACCCAAGCATGCAGCATCTGCTGGATATCAATAGTGAGTATAGTTTCACCTTTCTCTATCTCTTCATTCTATTGATTCTCAGGATCTTCATCAGGAAGTTTGAAAGGGGTTTTTCAATATTTACACTGTAAAAATGATTTGTCTGATTTTCTAATTGACAAACAGATTATGTCAGATAAGCCAATCATGGCTCAAAGACACTTTCTTGGTTCTCAAGTCAGTGATGGCTAAGTTGATCCTTTCTGAGTGATTGCTAATAGTGAGTTATATTTTGATAAACTTGGTGATTGAACTGGCTTAGTTTTTGGTTCCATCTGCATTGTAAACTGAGATAGAGGCAGCCATGACTCTGGTGGGAAGATGATGTTTTTCAATAAAGGCTCAGTTAATTGAGCTGCTAGTGCAGCCACTATTGATCAGAGCAGTCACCATATATATTGAGTAGTTTGTAAGTATTTCAATTTGGGCTCTGATTGTTAAGTCTCTTTCTGGGGTCTTTATTTGTCAGATATATTTTTGAGGTCCATGGAGTTCATCAAGCCATTTAAGAGCCCAACATCACTCTGCCTATCACATTTCTTCAATCATTTCATCAATTACTTCTTCAGCCCAGATTTTATGTGCTCAATTTTTGAGTACAGCTTTAGCCTCTTCTTCTGTTCTGGCATCTCTAATGGCTCTCCAAGTCTATTTGGTATTAAATGGCTTGAGTCATTTAGTGGAGGTCTCTCCTTCTGTTCAGCCTGTAGGCAGTTGAGTTTTTTCAGTGGATGGTCTCTTTGGTGTGTGTGCAGTAGTCAGAGAAAAGGGTATATTCAAATGCATATATAATTTAGATATGTTTGTATCTACAAAGGTATTATTAGTCCATCCTGTGGCTATATTTGACATACTGTTCTGTTTGGCCAGTTCAGTAGGACTATTTACTGGTCAGCCCTGTCTTTTATCTCTTTAATCTTAGTCTTCTTTCTGTTAAGAACATGCCAATTGAGTGAGCTTGAGTGCATGTGCAGAGTATGGCAGAGTGCATGGGTGTTGATGAAGCTATTGGCAATATCACCCTTGAGTTAGAGCCCAAGGATCTAGATGGACAGAATGGAGTTCCATCAGAAAAGTGAACCAGAATATCCTTCAGAGCAGAATCTGACAGACAAGGTAGAGAGGAGTTGAGTGAGTGCAAAGTGTAGATGGCTTATCCAAGTTGATATTCAAACTGAGTAGTTATGATGATGTACATAGCTTTATATACTAATAGTAGCTAATTCTGAGTTGGATTCCAGTGGGTTTCAGTGTCAGTATTCACTACCGAGTTTGGGGTCTAGATATTACAATGTGAAATACAGATGTGAAATGATAATGGTGAAATGAAATTAGTAGGTAATAGGAAGCAGCTAGAGTTCAGTGGATAGCATGATTGGATTTATGGTTGGTTGAGGTGACATGGAGGCCAGTGGCATGCATGTAACAGTATCTCCCCCTTAGTGTTTTTACCCTCAAGAGTGCAGATCCCAATGGCCAGTGGAGCCACATGGAAGATTGTTGATGGTCATGGGAGTTTTGCAGCTTGAACTGAAACCACTATCTTTGCTTATGTCATCACTCACACACTCCTGAGCCTCTGGTGAGAGGATCCACCCCTGATAACCCTGAAGAGGCTAAGGAATTATTTTGTCTGGAATGGTGAATCATGGAGAAAGAATATGCAGAGGCTGTGGAGAGCCATTTGGAATGGCAAAGAGAGTGGAAGTGGAAGGAAAGGGCTTGAGCAGACCATGTGGCTCAGGAGTCATGGAAAAAGAAGCAGAGGAAGGAATTGGAGAGGAAGAAGGAGGAGGTTTGGCAGGCTGTGAAGAGGTGGATGAAAGAGGCAGAGGAGGCATTGAGAGAGGTGGCTCAGAGGGAAGCTGAGGAGAGAGAGGCCATAGAGGCAGCAGCAAGAGTTGAGGCTGAGGAGGTAGAGTTGGAGCAGATGGTTATGGAGGATGGGTTGCAAATGACCTCTGCAGAGGCTGTTGATTTCTGGCTGCATCAAGTGTTGGCAGAATGGTTTGGTTCTGGCCCTGGTCTTCACTTCAAGAAGGTGACTTGCCATGCACCTCCAGAGTCTGATGATGAGCAGGACAAGGAGACTGAGGGGGATGATGAGTCTGAGGAATCTGAGGGGACTCTGGAGAGGAGGAAGAGAGTGTAGAAAGGAAAGAGAAGGGCAGCAGATCCAGCAGAGAAGGGCTATAAACACAAGTTCAGATCGAGAAGCATAGTGGATGGCAGTGGGATAGAGGTGGTTGTTAGCCCCAAAAAGCAGGCAAAGTTGAAAGTAGCAGGATCAGCAAAGGGCAAAGAATTGTTGGATGGTGAAAGTAAGTGTCTTGGTTTTCTTTCATGGCTTAACTTAGCTTTTGTTTTCAGGGAGTTGTGTGTATTATCATCAAGATGGTGCACAGTGTTATGCATGACTGGTAACCAAAGGCACCAGTCAAGGGCAGACTTGCTTTCACTGCAAGATCAAGAAAACTGCCTGTTCATTCAACAAGAGCATCACTGTGAGTGAGGTGATCAGTAGTGTGGAGGTCTCCACTGGTCTTCACCAACTTTCAAAATTGATATGCAAGTTGATGCATTGCATAGATGAGTTGGTGGATGAGGTGGCAGATGTTCATGGTACTGTGGCAGGTCTTCAAGATGACTACAGTTCCAATGATATGTCATCTCCTTCAGAGCTGTTTTTGGAGTCCAAGGTGGAGGCCTGAAAGAAGGCTCAACTGATTTTTAAGGATGAGAGGGATCAGGAGGTGGAGGATCTTCAGGAGGCAATATTGAAGGGGCTGGACAAGGATATAGAGGAGTTGAAGGAGCAGAGGGAGAGTTCAGGTTCCAGTGTGAGCCTGTTAGATTCTGCTTTTTTGTAAAATATTTTGTATGAAATATATATAGAAAAGAGTGTTGGATGTTGGTAGTGGAGAAAAAAAATGTGAATACAAGATTTTGATTTTGAAAGTGTAAAAGAAGTGATTGAAATAGTAGTAATTAGTGGTTTAGAATTGAAATGGTAAGGTGGGATGCTAATGGTGTCCAGAGTAGCATTGTATTAGGAATGGAATGTTTGAATGACTTTAGACAAGAGTCCTGGTTTGTCTGAGTATCAGTGGTGGAATTCTTCAATGAATTCATTGGCGAAGAACTCGGAGGCTGGTAACTAAGCAAATTCTTCATTGGTATCTTCATATTCTAGCCACTAGATTTTGTACAGCAGTGGGCAGCAGAACTGGTAGTCCAGTTTAGAGTTGAGGATTTGGGCTATTTCAAAATGTTCTTCTCTATTGACTTCAACTGAAGGTGATGGTGGTTGGATTCGGTTAGAAATGGTGTTTTCTTCTATGGGTTCTAATTGTGACATATGGAAGATGAGGTGAATGGACTGAAGATCTGACAGAAGCCTCAGAGTAAAGAAGTGGGTATCAGGTTGGACTATGACTTTAAAAGAACCAAGGTATTTTTCCAAAAATTTTTTAGTCAGGCAGGTGGTTTTGATATGTTTGGAACTGAGGTAGACTTTGTCATCTACTATAAATAGGGGTGCTGGAATCTGGTGCTTGTCTGCTTGGGTCTTGTAGTGAGACTGAGCTTTAGAAATTTCATCCTTCAGTAATTGATGAAGTTCATCAAGGTTGACTGTGAAATCTCAGACCCAGATAGAGGTGATGTCTCTTTCAGGATAAACAGTGATGTTGGAGTGGTAACTCTTGTTAGCAAAAAATGAGGAAATTCTAGTGGATGTGTTAGAGGCATTATTGTAGGCAAATTCAGCAATGAGTAAGAGGGTGTCCCAGTTGTCCTGCTGATAGAAGCAGTAGATATAGATGTATTGTTTCAGAGTTTGGTTTGCTTGTTCAGTTTGTCTGTTGGCCTTTGGATGATAACCAGAGGTAAGGTGGAGTTCTATGTTAAGAGCTATGGCTAAGATGCAAGTAAATTGGGAGATGAATTCAGAGCTGTGGTCAGATGTGATGTGACTAGGTACTTCATGTTTAGAGAATATATGGATAAGGAAAAGTTGGATGAGCTCCATGAAGTTAATGGTGTCATGAGTGGATGTTAGGAATGTGCCAATCGAGTGGGCTTGAGTGCACACATGGAGTCTGACAGAGTGTGTGGGCATCGATGAAGCTATTGGCAATGTCACTCTTGAGTTGAAGCTCAAGGATCTGGGTGGACAGAACAGAGCTCCATCAGAGAAGTGAACAGGAATATCCTTTAGAGCAGAATCTGATAGATGTGGTAGGAAGGAGTTGAAGTGAGTGCAAAGTGTAGATAGCTTATCCAAGTTGATATTTAAACTGAGTCATTATAGTGATATACATGGCTTTATATACTAATAGTAGCTAATTCTGAGTTGGATTCCAGTGGGTTTCAGTGTCAGTATTTGCTACCGAGTTTGAGGTCTAGATATTACAATGTGAAATATGGATGTAAAATGATAATGATGAAATGAAATTAGTAGGTAATAGGAAGCAGCTAGAGTCCAGTGGGTAGCATGATTGGATTTGTGGTTGATTGAGGTGACATAGAGGCTAGTGGCATGTGTGTAACAGTATTTCCCCCTTAGCACTCTTGCCCTCAAGAGCACAGATCCTGATGGCTGATGGGGCCACATGGAAGATTGTTGATGGCTATGGGAGTTTTGTATCTTGATCTGAAACTACCATCATTGCCTATATTGTTGCTCGCTATATATTGTTGCTCATGCACTCTCAAGCCTCTGGTGAGGGGATCCACCCCCAATGGCTCTGAAGAGGCCAAGAAATTGTTTTATTTAGAATGGAAGACTGTGGAAGAAGAATATGCAAAGGCCATAAAGAGTCATTTGGAATAGCAAAGGGAGCAAGAGCAGGAGGAAAAGGTCTGGGCAGACCATGTAGCCTGGAAGATGTAGAAAAAGGAGCAGAAGGAGGAATTAGAGAGGAAGAGGGAGGAGGTTCAGCAAGCCATGGAGAGGCAGGCTAAGGAGACAGAGGAGGCATTGAGAGAGGTGGCTTGGAGGGAGGCTGAAGAGAGAGAGACCATGAAGGTAGCAGTGAGGGCTGAGGCTGAGAAGGTAGAGCTGGAGGGGATGGTTATAGAGGATGGGTTGCAAATGACCTCTGCAGAGGCTGTTGATTTCTAGCTGCATCAAGTGTTGGCAGAATGGTATAGTCCTGGCCCTGGTCTTTGCTTCAAGAAGGTGACTCACTATATGCCTCTGGAGTCCAATAATGAGCAGATGAAGGGGACTGAGGGGGATGATGAGTCTGAGGAATCTGAGGGGACTCTGGAGAGGAGGAAGAGAGTGCAGAAGAGGAAGAGGAGGACAGCAGATCTGACAGAGAAGAGCTATAAACACAAGTTCAGGTTGAGGAGCATAGTGGATGACAGTGGGATAGAGGTGATCATTAGCCCCAAAAAGCAGGTGAAGTTGGAAGTGGCAGGACCAGCAAAGGGCAAAGAATTATTGGATGGTGAAAGTAAGTGTCTTAGTTTTCTTTCATGGCTTAACTTAGCTTTTGGTTTCAGAGAGTTGTGTGTGCTGTTGTCAAGATGGTGCACAATGTTATACATGACTGGTAACTGAAGGCACTAGTCGAAGGCAGACTTGCTCTCACTGCAAGATCAAGAAAACTGCCTGTTTGTTCAACAAGAGCATCACTGTGAGTGAGGTGATCAGCAGTGTGGAGGTCTCCACCAGTCTCCACCAGCTTTTGAAGTTAATACACAAGTTGATGCATCATGTGGATGAGTTGGCAGATGAGGTGGCAGATAGTTGTGGTACTGTAACAGGTTTTCAGGATGATTATGGGTCAGATGATATATTGTCTTCTTTGGAGTTGTTTTCAGAGTCTGAGTTGGAGGTCTGAAAGAAAGCTTGTCTGCTTTTCAGAGATGAGAAGAATCAGGAGGTGGAAGATCTGTGGGAGGCAATGTTGAAGGGACTAGATGAGGATATAGAGGAGTTGAAGAGGTAGGGGGAGAGTTCTGGTTCTGATGCAGGTCTGTTGGATTCTGCTTCCTTGTAGAGCTTTTGTATGAAATGTATATAGAAAAGGCATTGGATGTTGATAGTGGAGAAGAAAAAAAATGTAGATATAAGTTTTTGACTTATGAAAGTGTAAAAGAGGTGATTGAAATGGTATTTGGTTGGTAGAATTGAAATAGTAGAGTGAGGCTCTGGTGGCATCTGGAGTAGTCTTGTATCAAGAATGGAATGATTGAGTGACTTTGGATAAGGGTCCTGGTTTGTCTGGATATTGATGGTGGAATTCTTTAATAAATTTATCAGTGGAGAACTTAGAGGCTGGTAACCAAGGAAACTCTTCATTAGTACCTTTATAGTCTAGCCACTGGATTTTGTATAGCAGTGGGCAGTGGACAGTGGAACCAGTGGTCCAGTTTAGAGTTGAGGATTTGAGCTATTTCAAAATGTTCTTCTTCATTGACTTCAACTAGAGGTGGTAGTGGTTGGATTTGGTTAGAAATGGTGTTTTCTTCTATGGGTTCCAATTGTAACACATTGAAGATGGGGTGAATGGACTGAAGATCTGATAGAAGCCTCAGAGTAAAAGAGTGGGTACCAGATTGGGCTATGATTTCAAAAGGGCCAAGGTATTTCTCCAAAAATTTTCTGGTCAGACAGGTGGTTTTGATATGTTTGGAGCTGAGGTAGACCTTGTCCCCCACTGTGAATGGAGGTGTCAGGATCTGATGCTTATCTGCTTGGATCTTATAGCAAGACTGAGCTTCAAAAATTTCATTCTTCAGTAATTGATGGAGTTCATCCAGATCAACTGAAGTATCAGGCCTGGGCAGAGGTGATGTCCATTTCAGAGTGAACAGTGATGTTGGAGTGGTAATCCTTGTTAGCAAAAAATGGGGAAATTCTAGTGGATGCATTAGAGGTGTTGTTGTAGGCAAATTCAGCAATGGGTAGGAGAATGTCTCAGTTGTCCTGTTGATAGGAGCAGTAGATGTGGATATATTGTTCCAGAGTTTAGTTTGCTCATTCAGTTTGTCTGTTGGCCTCCAGATGATAACCAGAGATAAGGTGGAGTTTCATGTCAAGAGTTATGGCTAAGGCACAAGTAAATTGAGAGATAAATTTGGAGCCACAGTCAGATGTGATATGACTGGATACCTCATGTTTGAAGAATACATGGATAAGAAAAAGTTGGGTGAGCTCTATAGAGTTGATAGTGTCATGAGTGGAAATGAAGATGGCTTGCTTGCTAGCTCAGTCTATGACTACTAAGATAGTGGTGAATCCATTAGAGTCTGGTAGTTGTTCAATGAAGTCCATAGAAATGAAATCCTATAGTCATTCAGAAACTGGCAGAGGTTTGAGTAACCTATAGGGGTGGTGTCTGGGTGCCTTATTATGCCCACAAACTGTGCAGGACTTAACATAGTGTCAGACATATTCATGTATCTTTGGCTAGGTGTAGTTCTGCTGGACTAGTTCTAATGTCTGGTTTTGACCAAAGTGACCTGCCAAGATATAGTCATGATTGTTCTGTAGTATATGGAGATGGAGATCATTAGAGTCTGGGACATAGATGTGGCCTTCGAAGTGAAGGATATTGGATTCATCAATAGACCATTGAGAGAGAGAGGATTCAGAAGTGGCCTTAGCCTGGTGGAGGCCATCAGAGGATATAGCTTCAGAGGATTGTGCTTATCTGATATCGGTGTAGAGTTTGTCAATATCCATGATGGCACTAGCCTGTAGAGTGGAGCCTTCAAGATAAGTTGCTCAGAGTGATGCAGAGAGTTGTTCTTAGATGAACACAGGTCGGAAATTGTGGGGGTTGATTTGAGCATATTGGCTATCCCCCTCTTTAGGGTAGACATCCCATCATCTAGTGAGCATATCTGGTTTCTCACCAAGTTTTCCAGAGCAGAACTGGATTACTAGATTGAACTGAGATAGGTATTTGGACCAGTGGATCTGTCAGCAGATTAGAATCTTAGTGGTGGCAAAGTATTCAAGGTTCTTGTAGTCTGTTATGACATCAATGGAGTCTGTGGAGCCTTCAAGGTAGTGCTGCCAATGTTTAAAGGCTTCAAAAATGGCTAGAAGCTTTTTGTCATAGATGTCATAGTTGAGTTTGGCATTATAGAGACTCTGAGAGCAGAAAGCGATGGGGTGAATTTTGCCATCTTCAAGATAGATGGAGAGGATAGCTGCAATTGCATAGTCAGAGGTATCAGTTTTCACCACTATCTTTTGATCAAGAACCCAGTGGGTAAAGAGGGGGGCATATGTAAAGGCCTGTTTCAACTCATTGAAGGTGGCCAAGCATTTGTCATCAAATTTCTATGGAGTTCCCTTGGGGGTGAGTCGTGTAAGGGGAAGAATGATATCACTATATTTGTGTATGAAGCAACAGTAGAAGTTGGCAAAGCCAAGAAAAGATTAGATGTCTTTGACTTTTTGCAGCACCAGCTAGTCAACAATGGCCTTGACTTTTTCTTCAGACATGCAAAGTCCTTCAGGTGATAGGATGTAGCCTAGATATTCCATGGAATCTCAGTTGAATTTGCATTTGGAACCTTTGCAATAGAGTCTATTAGCTCTAAGCCTGCATAGGACCTCACAAACATGTTTCTAGTGATCTTCTGGATTGTGTTAGGAACGTGCCAATCGAGTGGGCTTGAGTGCATGCATGGAGTCCGGCGGAGTGCGTGGGCATTGATGAAGCTATTGGCAACGTCACCCTTGAGTTGGAGCCCAAGGATCTGGATGGACAGAACGGAGTTCTGTCAGAGAAGTGAACAGGAGTATTCTTCAGAGCGGAATCTGACGGACGAGATAGGGAGGAGTGAGTACGAAGTGTAGATGGCTTATCCAAGTTGATATTCGAACTGAGTAGCTACAATGATGTACATGGCTTTATATACTAATGGTAGCTAATTCCGAGTCGGGTTCCATTGGGTTCCGGTGTCGGTATTTGTTACCGAGTTCGGAGTCTAGATATTACAATGTGAAATACGGATGTGAAATGATACTGGTGAAATGAAATTAGTAGGTAATGGGAAGCAGTCGGAGTCTGGTGGGTGGTGTGATTGGATTCGCGGTTGGTTGAGGTGACACGGAGGCCGGCGGCATGCGTGTAACAGTATCCCCCTCTTAGCGTTCTTGCCCTCAAGAGCGCAGATCCCGATGGCCGGTGGGGCCACATGGAAGATTGTTGGTGGCCGTGGGAGTTTTTTCAGCTTGATCTGAAACCACCATCTTTGCCTATATCGTCGCTCACGCACTCCCGAGCCTTTGGTGAGGGGATCCACCCCCGATGGCCCTGAAGAGGCCAAGGAATTGTTTCGTCTGGAATGGCGAACCACGGAGGAAGAATATGCGGAGGCCGTGGAGAGCCATTTGGAATGGCAAGGGGAGCGGGAGCGGGAGGAAAGAGTCTGGGCAGACCGTGTGGCCCGGGAGGCACAGAAAAAGGAGCAGAAGGAGGAGTTGGAGAGGAAGAGGGAGGAGGTTCGGCAGGCCACGGAGAGGCAGGCTAAGGAGGCAGAGGAGGCGTTGAAAGAGGCAGCTCGGAGGGAAGCTGAGGAGAGGGAGGCCGCGGAGTCAGCGGCGAGGGCTGAGGCTGAGGAGGTAGAGCCAGAGGGAATGGTTGCGGAGGATGGGTTGCAAATGACCCCCGCGGAGGCCGTTGATTTTCGGCTGCATCGAGTGTTGGCAGAACGGTTTGGTTCTGGCCCCGGTCTTCGCTTCAAGAAGGTGACTCGCCCTATGCCTCCGGAATCCGATGATGAACAGGACAAGGGGACTGAGGGGGATGATGAGTCCGAGGAATCTGAGGGGACTCTGGAGAGGAGGAAGAGGGTGTGGGAGGGGAAGAGAAGGGCAGCGGGTCCGGTGGAGAAAGGCCGTAAACGCAAGTTCAGGTCGAGGAGCATAGTGGATGGCAGTGGGACAGAGGTGGTTGTTAGCCCCAAAAAGCGGGCAAAGTTGGAAGTGGCGGGACTGGCGGGGGGCGAGGAATTGTTAGATGGTGAAAGTAAGTGTCTTGGTTTTCTTTCATGGCTCAACTTAGCTTTTTTGTTTTTAGAGAGTTGTGTGCGCTGTCATCAAGATGGTGCCCAGTGTTATGCACGCCTGGTAACCAAAGGCGCTGGTCGAGGGCGGACTTGCTCTCGCTGCAAGATCAAGAAAACCGCCTGTTCGTTCAACAAGGAGGTCACCGCGAGCAAGGTGATCAGCAGTGTGAAGGTCTCCACCGGTCTCCACCAACTTTCACAATTGATACGCAAGTTGATGCATCGCATGGATGAGTTGGCAGACGAGGTGGCGGATGTTCGCGATACTGTGGCAGGTCTTCAAGACAACTACAGTTCCGATGATATGTCGTCTCCTTCGGAGCTGTTTTCGGAGTCCGAGGTGGAGGCCTGGAAGAAGGCCCGACTGATTTTCAAGGATGAGAGGGATCAGGAGGTGGAGGATCTTCAGGAGGCGATGTTGAAGAGGCTGGACGAGGATATAGAGGAGTTGAAGGAGCAGGGGGAGAGTTTGGGTTCCGGTGCGGGCCCATCGGGTTCCGCTTCTTTGTAAATATTTTGTACAAAATGTATATAGAAATGGGTGTCGGATGTTGGTGGTGGAAAAAAAAATGTACATGCAAAAAAAAAAAATTTTTTTTTTTTGACTTTGAAAGTGTAGGAAGGGTAATCGATCGGTGGTAATTAGTGGTTAGAATTGAAATGATAAGGTGGGGCGATGGTGGTGTCCAGAGTAGCACTGTATTAGGAATGGGATGTTTGAATAACTTTGGACAAGGGTCCTGGTTTGTCTGGGTATCAGTGGTGGAATTCTTCAATAAATTCATCGGCAGAGAACTCGGAGGCCGGTAACCAAGCAAATTCTTCGTTGGTACCTTCGTATTCTAGCCACTGGATTTTGTACAGCAGTGGGCAGCGGAACCGGTGGTCCAGTTTAGAGTCGAGGATTTGGGCTATTTCAAAATGTTCTTCTCCGTCAACTTCGACTGGAGGTGGTGGTGGTTGGATTCGGTTGGGAATGGTGTTTTCTTCTATGGGTTCCAATTGTGACACATGGAAGATGGGGTGAATGGACCGGAGATCCGGCAGAAGCCTCAGGGTAAAGGAGTGGGTACCAGGTTGGGCTATGATTTCGAAAGGACCAAGGTATTTCTCCGAGAATTTTCTGGTCGGGCGGGTGGTTTTGATATGTTTGGAGCTGAGGTAGACCTTGTC
>NW_025064882.1:215740-217201 GCF_019112545.1 Guyanagaster necrorhizus
GTGAACGGTGATGTTGGGGTGGTAACCCTTGTTAGCGAAGAATGGGGAAATTCCGGTGGACGCGTTAGGGGCATTATTGTAGGCAAATTCAGCAATGGGTAAGAGGGTGTCCCAGTTGTCCTGCTGGTAGGAGCAGTAGATGCGGATGTATTGTTTCAGAGTTTGGTTTGCTCGTTCAGTTTGGCCATCGGCCTCCGGATGATAACCAGAGGTAAGGTGGAGTTCCATGTCAAGGGCCACGACTAAGGCGCGAGTAAATTGGGAGACGAATTCGGAGCCGCGGTCAGATGTGATGTGACTGGGTACCCCATGTTTGGAGAATACGTGGATAAGGAAAAGTTGGGCGAGCTCCACGGAGTTGATGGTGTCATGAGTGGGAATGAAGATGGCTTGCTTGCTAGCTCGGTCTATGACTACTAAGATGGTGGTGAATCCGTTGGAGTCCGGTAGTTGTTCAATGAAGTCCATGGAAATGGAATCCCATGGCCGTTCGGGAACTGGCAGAGGTTTCAGTAACCCATAGGGGTGGTGTCTGGGTGCCTTGTTGCGCCCACAAACTGTGCAGGACTTAACATAGTGTCGGACATATTCACGCATCTTTGGCCAGGTGTAGTTCCGCCAGACTAGTTCTAATGTCCAGTTTTGACCAAAGTGACCTGCCAAGATGTGGTCATGATTGTTCTGTAGTATACGGAGACGGAGATCGTCGGAGTCCGGGACGTGGATGCGGCCTTCGAAGCGAAGGATGTTGGATTCGTCAATGGACCATTGAGAGGGAGAGGATTCGGAGGCAGCCTTGGCCTGGCGGAGGCCATCAGAGGACATAGCATCAGAGGATTGTGCTTGTCTGATATCGGTGTGGAGTTTGTCGATATCCATGATGGCACTAGCCCGTAGGGTGGGGCCTTCGAGATAGGTTGCTCGGAGTGACGCAGAGAGTTGTTCTTGGGTGAACACGGGTCAGAAATTGTGCGGGTTGATTTGGGCATATTGGCTATCCCCCTCTTTAGGGTAGACGTCCCATCGTCTAGTGAGCACATCCGGTTTCCCACCAAGTTTTCCAGGGCAGAACCGGATTACTAGGTTGAACTGGGATAGGTATTCGGACCAGCAGACCTGTCGGCGGATTAGAATCTTAGTGGTGGCGAAGTATTCAAGGTTCTTGTGGTCTGTTACAACATCGATGGAGTCCACGGAGCCTTTGAGGTAGTGCCGCCAATGTTTAAAGGCTTCAAAAATGGCTAGAAGCTCTTTGTCATGGGTGTCATAGTTGAGTTCAGCATTGTGGAGGCTCCGGGAGCGGAAAGCGATCAGGTGAATTTCGCCATCTTCAAGATAGATGGAGAGGATAGCTGCAATTGCATAGTCAGAGGCGTCGGTTTCCACCACTATCTTTCGATCGGGGACCCAGTGGGTAAGGATGGGGGCATGTGTAAAGGCCTGTTTCAACTCATTGAAGGC
>NW_025064882.1:217675-384407 GCF_019112545.1 Guyanagaster necrorhizus
AAAGGGCATGATGTGCCATTCGAAGGAACCGTAATGGGTCCAGAAGGCTGTTTTCCATTCGTCCCCCTTAGCTATGTGAACGAGATGGTAGGCATGCCAAAGGTCGAGCTTGGTGTAGATGCGCGCAGAGCGGGCGGAGTCGAGGAGATCAGAAATGAGGGGGAGAGGGTAGCAATCTTTCTTGGAGATTTTGTTTAGGCCACGGTAGTCGACGCAAAGTCGGAGTTCACCGGTCTTTTTCTTGACGAATAGAACTGAAGCCCCGTGTGGAGAGCGGGACGGAATAATGAACCCATTGCACAGATTATCATCAATAAACTCTTGTAGAGCTTTGAGTTCAGATTCTGAGAGAGAATAAATAGGTCCAAGTGGTGGGGATGTCCCTTTCTCAAGGTTGATTTTGAGGTCGTACGGTCTGTGTTCAGGTAGTTTTTCAGAGAGGGTATCGCTAAAGACATCTGCAAAATCATGGTACTCTACTGGCACTGATGAAAGATCTGCCGGTTCTGCGGATGCGGCTTTGGCTCCAATATTAGGCAAAGAAGGCTGCAGTGTGAACTGCTGGGCGCCTTCTTCTGCACTGGCTCGGATGAATGCAGCAGCGGATATGATGGAGATCTTTGGGTGTGCTTTCGTAGTAAAAGATTCTGAGGGAGGATAGGAGTAGATGGGTTCATATGGGAATGAAGTCTGCCGGTTACCCGATGTGGACTTAGAATGGGGTGAAGCCCTGGAAGTTGGACTGATAGAGTCTGATGGGCACGGAAGTCCCGAAATTGAGCTGGAAGGCTCGGAAAGGGGTGGACTGTTGTCCTGTGGGCATGGAAGTCCTGGATTTGAGCTGGAAGGCTCGGAAAAAAATGGACTGTTGTCCTGTGGGCACAGAAGTCCCTGGGATGCGGTGGAGGCCGCGGAATTGGTTGGAGTGGGATCCTGGTAGCTTGAACGGAAAATGATACTGTTCTCAGCCCAGTCAATCAGTGGATTGTAGCGGGAGAGCCAGTTGTATCCTAGGACAAGATTGCAAGACGAATCCAGAGGAGTGACATAGAAGTCGATGAGGAAGGTGTCTCCAGACGGGAAACAGATGGGGATGGTTGCGATTTGAGATATACGGCTCCCGATGGAGCCATCAAATAATCGAAGTTGCACACTAGGGATGGTTTTAATGGGGATTTCATTGGCAGCTACATACTTAGTGTCAACAAAGCAGTGGCTAGAGCCAGAATCAATAAGGGCAAGAAAATGCAGAATAATACAAGTTGGAGAACCATTGGGTTTCATAGTAGTTGGTAATTTTGCTGAGAGGGGAATGTGAAAGGAGTGATTGAAAAGGGATGTTGCATTGAGAGTGATGACCTCTGGTGTGCGAATACAGTCGACGCAACCCTGAACTCGCACGGAGGGAACAGGGTTGCTTCCTAGTTTTCCGACTCCATCGGAGCCGGTTCCACGGGAGCAGTGTCGACCTCTGCTGCACGCCCCTTGGCAGAGGCTGCTGCCTTCCGCTTGTTGCAGTCCTCGGTCTTGTGTTTGGCTCCACAGAACATGCAAAGGTTGTTCTGGCGCCGGCGGTCTTTTTCTTCCTGGGTAAGACGGCCATCTTTGCCTAGCTTGTTGGCATAGGGCTTAGGGGCAGTAGATTTCGGTGTGGAGCTGGAGTCCGAGGGAGATATGTTAGACCCCTTGGATTTGGGGTTGGGAAATTTATTGTCCCAGTTTTCACGGGCAATTTCGGTCCTCCGGGTCCAGTAGCGAGCATCAAGTTCTTGAGCAAGGAAGCGCATATCACGAAGGTTGTTTGGCTTCCCATGGTGTGCCATGTCATCCTTGATACGGGTGCAGAGGCCACGGTAAAAGGCATGGCGGAGGGAGTTATCTCCATACCCAATTTGTGAAGCATACTGGTTGAATTGGACCATATACTTCATGATCCGATCATCATCGCGCATCCAAAGGTGTTCTAATGCATCTTCAGCATCTCCGATAGCATCAAAGGGGCCGAAGTTGCTATGAAGCTCATCTAAGAAGGCTGCGTAGGAGAATTGCCAGGCTGGTGGATTCCACGGATTGGGGTTAAGAATGTCTGGTTCGAACCAGTTGAGCGCGGTGCTGGCCAGGAATGAAATGGCATAGTTAACCTTGTTAGCATCCATTGCAAACGCAGTAGATCTGTCATTGAAGTTCAACTGAAGGGAGACAATGAAAGCCTTCAGTTTGCGAGGGTCAGAGCCATCAAATGGTTCTGGTTCCTTGACCTTGGTACGGACAGTGGCTGGTTTAGGGTTGTTGAGGGAGGCGGAGACTCCTCGTAACAGGTTCATGAATTCTAGGAACATGTCCTGCTGGTTTGGATTGTTACTTCCTGTGGGGCTGTCGGCGCTGCCTGGACCATTGGGATCACCTGGTCCTCCTGGTCCACCTGGTCCACCTGGGAAAGGGTTTGGTGGATTGCCAGCCAGTTCCCGTCGGATGGGAGTATGAGTAGAGGTGTCTTCATCTCTGCCCTCTGAGTCTGGGCTGTCTGGATTCCCATGGTTGTTGCCCAGGGATAAGGGGTCTATTGGGGGGTCAGTTCGGGCGCCATACATCAGGCTGGCCTGTCGGGCCCTGTTGGTTGGGATGCTGGTGGCGTCGAAAGGGTTAGAGGAATCGTCGTAATTAGGTTGGCGGGCAGTGAAGCTAGAGTGATTGTAGGTTTCCCTACGGGAAGGTTGTCCTCCACTGGAGGCTGATCTGAACAGGCCTGGTTGTTCCTTTGAGGCAGATGCCGGGATGTCTTCCATGGAAAACATGTTTGGATGGGTGGGCTGTCTTTGTTCAGGATCGGTCTCTGTGGGTTCAGTAAATGTGGTGGACATGATAAAATTTTCGACTCAAGGGTTTGAGTTCGAATATACTGTTAGGAACGTGCCAATCGAGTGGGCTTGAGTGCACGCGTGGAGTCCGGCGGAGTGCGTGGGCGTTGATGAAGCTATTGGCAACGTCACCCTTGAGTCGGAGCCCAAGGATCTGGATGGACAGAACGGAGTTCTGTCAGAGAAGTGAACAGGAGTATCCTTCGGAGCAGAATCCGACGGACGAGATAGGGAGGAGTGAGTACGAAGTGTAGATGGCTTATCCAAGTTGATATTCGAACTGAGTAGCTACGATGATGTACATGGCTTTATATACTAATGGTAGCTAATTCCGAGTCGGGTTCCATTGGGTTCCGGTGTTGGTATTCGTTACCGAGTTCGGGGTCTAGATATTACAATGTGAAATATGGATGTGAAATGATACTGGTGAAATGAAATTAGTAGGTAATGGGAAGCGGTCGGAGTCTGGTGGGTGGTGTGATTGGATTCGCGGTTGGTTGAGGTGACACAGAGGCCGGCGGCATGCACGTAACAGATTGTCAGAATATATGAGAATGTCATTGAGGTAGACTACTACTGATATATCAAGCATGTCAGAGAATATATCATTCACAAATCATTGGAATGCTGCTGGAGCATTTGTGAGGCCAAAAGGCATGACATGCCATTGGAAGGAACTATAACAGGTCTGGAAGGCTGTCTTCCATTCATCCTCTTTGGTGTTGTGAATGAGATGGTAGGCATGTCACAGGTCAAGCTTGGTGTAGATGCATGCAGAGCAGATAGAGTCAAAGAGATCAGAAATGAGAGGGAGAGGATAGTGATCCTTCTTAGAGATTTTGTTTAGACCATGGTAGTCAATGCAAAGTCAGAGTTCACCAGTCTTCTTTTTGACAAATAGGACTGGAGCCCCATGTGGAGAGTAGGATGGAGTAATGAACCCATTGCACAGATTATCATCAATAAACTCTCATAGGGCTTTGAGTTCAGATTCTGAGAGAGAATAAATGGGTCCAAGTGGTAGAGATATTCCTTCCTCAAGGTTGATTTTGAGGTCATACAGCCTGTGTTCAGGTAGTTTTTCAGAGAGGGTATTGCTGAAGATATCTGCAAAATCATGATACTCTACTGGCACTGATAAAAGATCTGCTGGTTCTGCAGATGTGGCTTTAGCTCCAATATTAGGCAAGAAAGGCTGCAGTGTGAACTGCTGAGCACCTTCTTCTGCACTGGCTCAGACAAATATGGCAGTGGATATGATAGAGATCTTTGGATATGCTTTTGTAGTAAAAGATTCTGAAGGAGGATAGGAGTAGATGGGTTCATATGGGAATGGAGTCCACCAGTTACCCAGAGTCGATTTGGAATGGAGTGAAGCTCTAGGAGTTGGACTGATGGGGTCTAGTGAGCATGAAAGTCCTGAATTTGAGCTGGAAGGCTCAGAGAGGGGTGGACTATTGTTCTGTGGGCACAGAAGTCTCTGAGATGTGGTGGAGGCTACAGAATTAGTTGGAGTGAGATCCTGGTAGCTTGAGCAGAAAATGATACTGTTCTCAGCCCAGTCAATCAGTGGATTGTAGTGGGAGAGCCAGTTGTATCCTAGAACAAGATTGCAAGATAAATCCAGAGGGGTGACATAGAAGTCAATGGGGAAGGTGTCTCCAGACAGAAAACAGATGGGAATGGTTGCAATTTGAGATATACAGCTCCCAATGGAGCTATCAAATAATTGAAGTTGCACACTAGAGATGGTTTTAATGGGAATTTCATTAGCAGCTACATACTTAGTGTCAATAAAGCAGTGGCTAGAGCTGGAGTCCAAAGAAGACATGTTAGACTCCTTAGATTTGGAGTTGAGGAATTTATTGTCTCAGTTTTCACAGACAATTTCAGTCTTCTAGGTCCAGTAGTGAGCATCAAGTTCTTAGGCAAGGAAGTGCATATTACAAAAGTTGTTTGGCTTTCCATGGTGTGCCATGTCATCCTTGATATGGATGCAGAGGCCATGGTAAAAGGCATGGCAGAGAGAGTTGTCTCCATACCCAATTTGTGAAGCATACTGGTTGAATTAGACTATATACTTCATGATCCGATCTCCATCACACATCTGAAGGTGTTCTAATGCATCTTCAGCATCTCTGATAGCATCAAAGGGGCTAAAGTTGCTACAAAGCTCATCTAGGAAAGCTGTATAAGAGAATTGCCAGGCTAGTGGATTCTATGGATTGAGGTTAAGAATGTCTGGTTTGAACCAGTTAAGCATGGTGCTGGCCAGGAATGAAATGGCATAGTTAACCTTGTTAGCATCTGTTGCAAATGCAGTAGGTCTGTCATTGAAGTTCAACTGAAGGGAGACAATGAAAGCCTTCAGTTTGTGAGGGTCAGAGCCATCAAATGGTTCTGGTTCCTTGACTTTGGTATAGATAGTGGCTGGTTTAGGGTTGTTGAGAGAAGTAGAGACTCCTCATAACAGGTTCATGAATTCTAGAAACATGTCCTGCTGGTTTGGATTGTTACTTCCTGTGGAGCCATTAGAGCTGCCTGGGCCATTAGGACCATCTGAACCTCCTGGACCCTCTGGTCCACCTGAAAAAGGGTTTGGTGGATTGCCACCTGGTTCCTGTCAGATGAGAGTATGAGTAGGGGTCTCTTCATCTCTGCTCTCTGAGTCTAGGCTGTCTGGATTCTCATACATGTTGCCCAGAGATAAGAGGTCTATTGGAGGGTCGGTTCAGGCACCATACATCAGGCTGGCCCATCAGGCTCTGTTGGTTGGGATGCTAGTGGTATCAAACAGGTTAGGGGAATCATCATAATTAGGTTGGCAGGCAGTGAAGCTAGAGTGATTGTAGGTTTCCCTACAGGAAGGTTGTCCTCCACTGAAGGCTGATCTGAAAAGGCCTGGTTGTTCCTTTGAGGCAGAGGCCAGAATGTCTTTCATAGAAAACATGTTTGGATGGGTGGGCTGGGTTTGTTTGAGATCAGTTTCTGTGAGTTCAGTAAATGTGGTGGACATGATAAAATTTTTAACTCAAGAGTTTGAGTTCAAATATACTATTAAGAATGTGCTAATCAAGTGAGCTTGAGTGCATGCACAGAGTACAGTGGAGTGTGTGAGCATCAACAAAGCTATTGGCAATGTCACCCTTGAGTCAGAGCCTAAGGATCTGGGTGGACAGAATGGAGTTCCATCAGAGAAGCAAACTGGAATATCCTTTGGAGTGGAATCCAATAGACAAGATAGAGAGGAGTTAAGTGAGTGCACAGTGTAGATGGCTTATCCAAGTTAATATTTGAACTGAGTAGTTATAATGATGTACATAGCTTTATATACTAATGGTAGCTAATTCTGAGTTGGGTTCCATTAGGTTCCAGTGTCAGTATTTGCTACCGAGTTTGGGGTCTAGATATTACAATGTGAAATACAGATGTGAAATGATAATAGTGAAATGAAATTAGTAGGTAATAGGAAGCAGCTGGAGTCTGATGGGTAGCATGATTGGATTTGTGGTTGGTTGAGATGATACAGAGGCCAGTAGCATGCATGTAACACTTTCCAAGTTCTTCTTCTTTCTTCTGTAATTTGGTAATCTGTGCTCATATATCCTCTCTGATATGCTTTTTCTTTGGGCAATCCCATAATATATGATCCTTCTGGCCATAAGTAAAGCATTTGCCTTTCTTCTTTAGCCAGTCAATGTCCATCAGCTTTCTGGCACCTGTATAGGTGGTCTCCATTTCTGTCTTCTGCATTCTATAAGAGAGAGTTGTTGATGAGGTGATAGATTTAGTAGTGTCAGTCCAATTGCTGGGCTTTGAGTTTGTCAGTTGATTTGGTTTGTGATATTCTTGCAGGTTTGACTGTTTCACCTTCTGATGCTGTTGTTTCTTATACATCTCAATGACTCATTCCTTCTACACATCATAGCCCTTCAGGATATTCATTCTGATGTCTGAAATCATCTTGATGTAGGAAGGTAGGACACCTCATTTGAGCATCTCTACTATGTGACTGTTATTGTCAATGTCATCTCTGATTCCAGTGAGTTTCATGAGTCATTCCAACTTGTCAAAATACTCTATGGCCAACTTATCATCCATTTTATATTTCTTGATCTTTGCTTTGTGAACTTTCTGTACTGCCAGATCAATAAACTTGTTGTTAAGTATCTGTTTAAAGACTGGCCAAGACAGCAGCTGATGATACTGCCTGGTTGTAGAGTAGAAGTTGAGAGAGATCAGGATCCATCGTATTTTTGCTTTGTCCTCAAGGTACAAGAAGGCAAATATGATCCTATTCATGTCAGTTCTAAGGAATGCAGCATATACTTTGAAGTATTGCTTGCAGTTGATTAAAAATCAGTCAATATCATTAAATGCACTCTTGAAGGAGCAGGGCTTCTATAATGGATTGAGGCAGCACTGCAGGATGACAGTATTTTTAGGTAATGCCTCTATCAGGTTTAGCCATTGATCAAAGAGAGAGCAGTGCCACTCAATTGGCAGTCCATAAAATGAGTGAAGGGAGTTGTTATCTGCAATGAAGCTTCTCATCAGTTTAGCTTTCTTTCACATGATTATCCTATTTTACACAGTAAATCCAAGGCAAATTGCTTTAGGATCATCTTTGACCAGATTCTTGCCACTTTCTTCAGCTTTATTGAAGGGTAGTTGTCTGTCAAGAAGTTAGCTTTCCTTGCTGGTCTATGGGTTTTAAAATCTGGCAGATCAGATGATCAGTTAGAGTTGGGATCAAGAGAGCTGAGTTGCCAATGTTCAGACTGAGGGGGTTGAGTACAAATATTGGCTTATTGTGGTTCAGAAAGATAGTGTCATATAGATAGCACATCTCAGTTTTTCTGGTGAAGTCCTCAGTATCAGCTTGATGTCATATTTAAACTGATATGCTGGAAGTTCCCTGAGTTGGTCTTCTGGATGTCTTCTATTGTAGATCAAGATTGCATGTTTAGTGGTGGCATATTGTAAAATATTCTGCCACTCAGTGTCATCTGCATAAATATACTTCCTTCTTATAGTTGACATCAACTACTTGGTGTCTTACTACAAGAAGGCCATCTCCTTCTGATATAGTTCCTGAAATTCTTCTTTTCTGTGCCACTGTATCACCTTCTCCAATGCTTTTTCATCAGTGTCTTCTGATGTGTGTTCTCATTCTCTCTATTTAATGAGAATGTCCTGAATCCTCTCTTTATCATCCTCAGCCTTGTTGTTCTTCTTGATCTCACTGTTCTCATCAAAGAAGCTCTTGGGCTGATTATAGATGGATAGGGCAGAGGCTTTGACAGTTGCTAGTGAGCTGGTTGTTATTTCTTGTACTAGATCAAGCTTCATTGCTGTTGGCCTGAGAAAGAGACTGCTTGAGAGTCAGCTAGTGCCAACCTCAATGTTCTCTCAGTGGCTGCCTCATGCTCAGTGCACCTCCAGTTTTCTGTAATAGATGTAGAAGTTTCTATAATATCTGAGATTAAGAAAGAGTGCTGCAACTCTTCCTCTCAGAAATTATTAGAGGCTGTAGTCAGAGACATGAGCATTGCTAGGGACTCAAAGCTTATAGGCATTAAGTACAGATTCAGCATGAGAGAGAATGATATCTGTGTCAGCAATGCTGAAAGTTCCAGAATAGAGAAAATACATAGTGCATTAGATAGCCTCACTGGAGATGATGGTCTCTGCTGACTCTGTCCAGAGGTCAGTTCCTTCAGTGGTACTGGGCTCTCTAAAAAGAGAGTCTGAGGTTTCTTGGCTATATCAGACTGAGAAACTGAATCCTTAGATAGTAGCCTTCTAGCAACACTGCTTTTATTACCACTGTTGATTATATTCTTTCTCCTCATATCAATCAAAAGCTTAAGCATTTGCTTCTTCTGCAGCTTCTTAGGCTCACTCTCACTCTTTTTTTTCCATCCTGGTCCACTTTGCTCAAATGGCAGAGGATACATAGTTATCTAGCATATTGATTGTATAGTTTTAGAGACTTTTGCTCTGATCAAGCTAGATGTGAAGCCTTCTGCTCTTATCAATCTCTGCTGTGAGTCTTTCTTTTTATGGCTCATATAGTTCCTCATTATTTGATCAGAGGTTGATAGCCTCACAACTACTATAGTTGGTATAGACCGATAAGGTGAAGCTTCTAGTGGTATGGCATAGAGCAAGTTATGTCCTGAGTTTGATGAAACACTTCAGAGTCTTGAAGCCACCCAAAGGGTATCAAGAGAGTCTTGAGCATGATCTCCAATCCTAGGCTCCCTTAGGATGGTGGAAGTGTCAGAGAATAGTTTATCATTAAAGAAGTCATAGAAGAGGTCCTCATTCTTGTGGTCTGGAACCACAGAGAAGTTCAGTGGCATCCATAGGTTTCTAAAGCCTGTGAGGTGATTGTTGTAGTTTCTGTTATCAGTTCTTCAGGAGAGTTTGATGTGTCATGTTTCTTCCTGATCATTTCATGTACTTGAGCTGCTAGACTGGGCTTCTGATACAGCTCTGACCTGAAGCTGAAAAGAGACTCAGGCAGAGGAAGGAATGTCATAGAAGGAGAGATCAGAGGTGATATTTTGTAGGATCTGTTGTACTTGCTGGAATGCTTGATAGTGTCTGACTATTCAAGCAGTAACTGATTGGTGTCCTCAACAAAGCTGGATGATGGTGAGAAGAAGCCTGAGTAGCATTCTGATGATGGAAGCTAAAAACTTAAAGAAATCATCTATAAGGTCAGAGGTTATAGTTAATGATGGTGGCATTTGGTTTTCTTTATGCTTATTGTGCATAAAAAAAGGAAAGTGAAAGCTTTGAGTTAATTATTAGACTCAAGTTGCACATGATCAGATCACATGGTAAACTGATGCTGTATCATGTTCATACAGTCATGTCAGAGTCCACTTGTGTGTATCTATTGACCAATATACTTTAAGGTCTTTACAAGTTGGCTTGAGAGTGAAGTGATATGAATAAACTTTAGCTTGAAGCTGGGGTTACACCAGCAAGAGCTTGTCTACTTATATACTACTTGTCAGTTGAGATAAATATACTACTACCTATTGTACTTGTCCAGGTCTTTGTACCCATTATCCTTAGGCATCACTACTACTTACAAAAAGTTGTTGTGTATTATTAAGAGTTTGTTGCTACATTGAAGGACAATGATAGATTGGCTTATTGTGATAACTAAGCCTATCTCATGATTCTAAGTGCTGGCCTAAGCATTCTGACTAAGCATAAATAGGAGTTAAATGTGAAAAAAATAGAAAAAATCATAATAATAGATGAGTTGAGTCTTTCTATTAGTGTATAATATTTTAACATCTTGCTTTCTGGCTTATATCAAGAGATTAAAGAGAGAGTATATAAAAGTATGAAATAGCTGGTAAGACTCTACAGCACATCACTTCTTTGAAAAGCACTCAAGTTTTATCACAGAAAGATATTCAACTAATATAGTTGCATGTTTAGATAGTTTTTAGTATATATCTTTGTTAATATTGCCTATTGTTAAATATACCAGTCATGCTTGCTTGTTGCCACTAAACTGTGACAGCTGCATCTTGTTGGATGCTAGTATAACTGGTGCAATAGTTATGTCTAAAAATAGAAGCTTCTATTTTTGTATATTATTAGTATCTCTCATATACAACAAATAGCATAATGTTTATTTATATTTTTCACCATCAGTTTGCCATTGTCATCCCACTGTATACTCATAAAATGCTATTTGAATCTGCATACACACATTCTAGAGTATATCATATATAATTGATAAATTATAAATCATCAATCAACTTCTGAATGCATTCAATCAGATTCTATTTTTACAATTTGACCTCTTCCATGTGCTTCTTTTTATTTTCATCAATATCATCACCAATGATTTCAAAAATTTCACACATCCACTCTAAGTCTGTGAGTAGCTTATCAATTATCTGAAATAATTTACATTGAGTGTTAAAAACTGGCAGAATATTATCTGTGATCTGAAAACCTAAGTTAATGATGATTTTACAGCTTGATAAATCAAAGACCTTATGCATATCAACTGCAGGAATCTATTAATTTTCTTCTGACTAAGATCTGAACTAACTAGCTATCATGCTAATTTTCACTCTTTATGACTCTTGAATGGTTGCCATATTTCTTTATTCGTCTCTAGCTTTACTCAGCAGTATATTTTGAAAGCTGTCTCATGAATACTATACTGAATAATAGAGTCATCAGCAGAGAATAGAAAATCCTTAATCTATCTCTCTTATCCAGATGTTTTATCATTTCATCTAGTATATCTTCAATTTTGACTTAGTTTTTCTTTATTGGAGGTGGTGTATCAATCTGAGATAGATTATCTGATTGTAAAAAAGTCTGCAATATGATTTCTGAGATTTCTGAATCATTAGTTAAACCTAGACTGGAGGGGTTGCAATTTTTGTGAATCTATGATTAAGAGATCTGATTCTGCTGATTCTGAGGTATGTTTAAATTTTCTCTTTTTTAACATAGCTTATTTCTTAATGTTGATCTTTAGTTTTTTCTCACATAATATAAGAGCATAATGTGACTTTATTCTTTATGTTGACTATATTATTAAACCACAGAAAAAACAGTAATATAAGGTTAGAGGCATGGTGTCAGATAGTAAAGATAAGACAAGATTGTGATAATAGCAAATATTTGTTTAATAGTTATATTTTTTGCAGTTCTGAACAAATAAAGTCTAAACACTGAACATCTCTTTCTTTCACACTCTCATCTTTGTTTACTTATAGTATGAAAATCTGTACTTTTATTAGATGTTGAAGAAGATACTAAAGATTTGCAAGCTAAAGGCTTACAGAGAAGAAAACTAACTGAAAAGCAGTTGAAACTTGATATATTGCTCATAAGTCACAAGCTATATTCTACAAATTCATTAGCAATAAATACACCATTGTCACTGCTGCCACTGATGATTTCACTACTATAGTAGACTCAGATGGCTTTGCAACTCTTGTCAAGAGGCAGCTAAGTGAGCATTTCAAAATGACTGATCTTAGCACTTTTTGCTGGCTACTCAACATTGATATAAAGTATAACCTGACCACAAGAAATATCATACTAGATCAGCAGAGATATATCAATATAATAATCAAAAATATAAGTCTAGAGAATGTCAGAACAGTTATAATATCCACTTGAGCCTAGAGTTAATTTCAGCTATAACTCACTTTCTGTCTTAAAAACTGTCTTATTCTCATGTGAGCAAAGCCAATACTGAATGAGCATAGGCAAGCTGATGTACACAATGCTCAGAACATATCTTGATATTGCATTTGCAGTTATCACTCTCTCCTGCCATATGGATAAGCTAAGAATAATCCACTGACATGTCATCCTCCATGTTTTCAAGTATCTGAAGAGTATAATCCACCTCACACTCATACTTGAGAGCAAAAACATGTCTCTGATCAGATACACAGATGCTGATTGAGGCTCACAGATGTATAGACATTTAATTTTTGGCTACATCTTCTTTATCAAAATTGGAGCCATCTCATGGAGCTCTAAAAAGTAGCTAATTATCACAGCATCTACTATAGAGTCAGAATACATTGCAATGACTCACTTATCAAAAGAACTGCTATAGAGCTAAAAGATATTTATAAGACTGATCTGCTAGCTCATCAGTCTTACAATCCTTTTTTCAGATAACTAGAGCACCATACAGCTTACCAAGGACTCTACATTCTATATCAGAATCAGGCATATTGACATCCAGTTTTATTTTATGTCAGACAGTCAGTTTTAGTCAAGCTGATTTCAAGTACTATCTCACTAATAATATGATTGCTGATATTTTCACCAAGTCACTGGCCTGAGTCAAGCTGAACAGATTTTGTACATTGTTAAACTTTGTATAAGCTCAGCAGTCAAGCTTAAGAGAGTGTTGACAGTACAATAATGTGTTTAGTAATGACTAAGCAACTAAAGAAAGTGAATAAAAAGTAAACTCTCAACACTAACATTTAATTACTCAATACACTATCATCAAATACAGTTGAGGTCAGTTGTTTCAAGTATGATAGAAGCACTCTGCATCTTGAATAAATCAAAAAAAACAGTTGATAAAGATGATTATCCAGTCTTATCTCACCTTTTAAGATGCAATACCCATGAGAGTAGTTTATTATGATGTTAAGTATAATTAAGACTTAGAATCAATGCACAATTATGCTCCAAATCAACTTAAAATATTTTGAAACCCAATAAACTCTGAAACCCAAATATTAAGTCTATCAAGCACTTAGGCTTGACTAGCTGCACTCTTGGCTAGCTAGCAGTCTTCAAAACCAAAGAACTTGTATTCTGACACTGAAACTCTTATAGTTTAAAACTCAAATTAATCCAAAACCTAAAAATACTATTAATATTCTAATTTTATCCTTTCTAAGTGATAAGACAACTTAAATAAGCTACTAAGTCAAAGTTTAGACCTGCTCAACATATAACTCTAAACACATAATAAACTGATACTATATCAAATTCTGTTAGGCTTTTACTAACACTTATAAATTTCTAGCACTGCTTCTGCTAGAGTCTGATTCTAGATACTGAGTCTGGATCTGGTTTTGATATATAAGTATGATGAGAATGATGATGAGGTAAGCTATAAGAATTTCATAGAGAGGGATGAAGGGTTGTAGCTAATAGATATAATCTGCTATTGTGGCAAAAGTATTCACATCAGGTAGTCAGAGAGTGTAGTAGGTATATTAAATCTTAGCTCAAGACTGGAGTGTATTAGTGTATACTACTGCTTTATATACTATTTAAAGAATTCTATATCTTACAGATGACTATTGTCTGCTTTTCATGCTCTCTGCTCATTGTTTGGGATAACAATGACTGTGCTTTTGCTTTTGTTCATTATTATCACTCTGCTATATCATTGCTATAGTGAGTTTTCCATATACCACAGTTTCCATTGTGTTCAAGATATGGGATAGTGATAGTTACTATATTGTTTCTTGTCATCTTATTGTGCATTGATAAATAAAGTGTGGCTATAGTGTCATCATGTTAAGTATTGGCAGATCATGATTTAGATGCAAAATTTTATCTCAAGGCAATCATCCTCAATTGCTCAGAGCAGCTCAGAAAAGAAAGATCATGCTTCATTCTTGCTATCAATTTTAATGGAAACATCATTGGTGCAGTCAAAGAAATAAAATTGGTTGACAAAGATTCCAGTGGCTAAATCATCTTTCTCTTGCCATATAAATAGCTTTTTACATTTAAAGAGAGTTCAGTCTTTTTTGAAGAGCAATTGTCATATATAGATATAGTCTGACTTGTCAAATATTGGTTGATCCAATGAGGCAAAGTTAATAGCTGCCAGAGAATTTTGGCATGCTTGATATTTGGTGATAAGGGTCTTTGCATATGAAATGTCTTTTTCCATATACTATTGGTTTTTCTCATTGCTATACCTCTTGAAATGGACTAAAAACTACTGTTTTCTATACTGAATCTTATCATTAAGGATAACATGGATTTTATATTTATCTTCATCATCAACCACTACAGATTTAGATAGTGATAGTTTCTGCTAATTAGTCTGTTAGAATAGTTTGAGCAAGGCTTTATTGAAGACTAGATGGATTTTTCAAGTCTTTAAAATAGATAATTCATATACTTCATCATCTACTTTCTTTATGATCTTTAAGGGCTCTCTATATTTGTCATCCAACTTTTTTATGATCCTGTCCATCTTTAGGTTTTTCATATCTAGCATGACTTGATCTTCTGGTTGATATTTTTTTTCTGATACCCTTTTCTTGTCATATTATTTTTTCATTGAGTCTGCTGCTTTTAGAAGTGCTTGTTCTGTCTTATTATAGATCTTTTTCATTTCAGTAGTGAAATCTTTTGCTCAGAGTACTTGACTGTCTCTTTGTGAGAGGTGCATTTTAATGTTAAAGTGTACACCAGTGTTCACAAAGAATAAGCTAAAGCCTGTGGCAGAGTTTTTTTGATTGTCATGAGCAAATCCTGCTAAGAGGAGTCATTCTGTCCAGTCATCCTCCTGATGATTAATGAATATTCATAAATATTTTCCAATCTCTTGATTGACTCTCTCTGTTTGTTTATCTGTTTAAAGATAGTATGCTGTTGATAGATTTTCAGTGATTCTGAGTAGCTTGTATAGCTCTTTTATGAACTGTGAGATGAATTGTGAGCTTTAATCTGAGATAATTTTGTCTAGAAGATCATGATAGGTATATACATAATCTCAAAGAAGTCATGCTCATTCTTCTGCATTTAAACTTATATTGGTGGCAATAGAAATAAGTTCTTTAGAAAATCAATCTATAATAGCTAGGATGGCATCATGTCCTTTGGACTTAGAAAGAGGGTCTATTATGTTTACTGAAATCATCTTCTATTTATCTGAAGAGATTTCATTGGAGTGTAATAGTGCTGCCCACTTTTGAGCATTAGCTTTAGTTCTTTGGCATATTTTGCACTCTTTGACATAAGCTTCTACTGATTTTTGAAGGTTAGGCCACCAATAGTTTCAGGTGATCAGCTCCTGTATTTTTGCAATCTCTGAGTGTCCTGCTGTTGAGTGGTCATAGCAGATAGCTATGATTTCCCCTTGTAGCTTCTTGCTTGCTGGGATATATAATTAGTTGTAGAAATAGAGTATTCTCTCCTCAAGAGTCCACTCTTCCTCTTCATTGTCAATGGCCAACTATACTGAGTCTTCTGTGAATTTCTTTTCCCTTTGCACCTTTTTTAAGATTTCAAGAGCAGTTAGAAAAATCATGGCATATCATGGCATTCATATAGAACATTTCTGGCTTGAATACTACTATTTCTTCATTATCCTTTCCTTATTAGTTATAGTCTGCCTTTTGGCTGAGTAGATCTGTCTTTTTGTTAGCAGCACTCAGTTTATGATAGAGAATAAAGTAGTATTCAGCCAATTCTGTTATCTATTGTGCTTGTTGTCAATTCAGTTTTTGTGGTTTTTTGAACTACTGAAGATTTTGATGATCAGTTCATATTTCAAAATCATACTTGGCTTCTATCAAATAATGATGCCATTCATCCAAGGCTGTCATTATTGCAAGCAACTCTTTATTATAAATTTTATAATTTTGTTCTGTAACAGAGAGTGTTTTTGATAGATATGCAATTGGTTTCCACTGTCTCTTCTATTTTTAGCTAAGAATAGCTCTTAAAGCCTCTTCAGATGCATCTGCTTTGACCTTAAACCTTCTATCATCAATGAGAATGGCCAGGATGGGATTTGAACAAATATAATGCTTGATTTCTTAGAATGCCTGTTTCTGGGCTTCTTCCCACTTTTACTCTGCCTTTCCAGTAAGATTAGTTAGTGGCAAGGCCATTTGGCTATATCTTTCTATGAATCATCAATAGAAGTTAGCAAATCCTAAAAAGGATTGCAGTTCCTTCTTTTTGGATAGCATAGGCCACTCTCATACTCCTGCTGTCTTTATGGAATCTATTCATAGTCTTCTTTCAGCAATAATGAGTCCTAGATATTCTATTTTCAGAGTTTCAAACTTGTATTTTTTTATTTTTAGATATAATTTGTTTTCTCAAAGAGTTTATAGCATCTACCATACTATAGCTTGATACTCTTTAAGAGTCTTTGAAAAAATCATTATATCATTCAAATAAATAGTAACCTTCTCTTATATGATAATATCTCAAAAAACATTATTTATTATAGTCTAAAAAGTTGCTGGAGAGTTGATGAGTCCAAAGAACATCATCAATGGCTCAAACAGTTTTCAGTTGATTCAGAATGTGGCTTTCTATTTATCTCCTTTGATTTGGATATTATTATATTCTCACTAGATATCCAGTTTAGTGAAGTACCTGGCTCCTAATAGTTTGTCTACAAGCTTAAAAATTAATGAAAGTGAGTATTAATTTTTAATAGTAAGATCATTAAGTTTTTGGTAATTCTGAACTGATTGTAACTTTCCATCCTTCTTTTTTATGAAAAAGAAGGGGAAGGCCATGAAGAACTTAAATACTTGGATTCTTCTGCTAGTTAGGTTTTTATCCAGGAATTTATCTAACTCTTTCTGTTCAGCTCTTTCTAGTGGGTACACCTTGCAGTCCAGATTGATATTTGCTCTCAGTATCAGTTCAATAGCATAATTCCATAGTTTTCTTGATAGTAGTTCATCAAAGTTTTTCTTGCTGAATATGTTAATGAAATCTCTGTACTGTCTGAGAATCATCTCTTTGAATGACTTCTTAGGCTTTTCTGCATATGCTTTGCCAGCTAACTCATTTAAAGTGGTGCCTGCTGCTCAGTGTTACAATTTTTCTATCTTTTCTTTATCTTAACCCCTATTTATGCTTAGTCAGAATACCTAAGCCAGCACTTAGGACTGTGGAACAGGCTTAGTTATCATAACAAGCTGAGTCTGTCATTGTCTTCCAATGCAACAATACCCTTTGATAACATACAACAACTCTTTTGTGGACAGTAATGATGCCCAAAGACAAAGAGCATAACAACTTAAACAAACACAATTAGTAGTAATATTTATATCTCAATAGATGACTAGTATATAAGTAGGATAGCTCTTGCTGTATAAGTTCAGCTTTGAGCTAAAGTTTATTTCTTACCATTCTATCTTGAGCCAACTGCAAAGGCCTTAGAATACAGAACCACACAAACACATATAATGAACTCAGATATGACTGTATAAAGACAATATAGTATCTGCTTATTATGTGTTCAAGTCACATGTCACTTAAACTTAACAATTAACTCAAAGCTTACACTTTCCTTTCCTTGTGCATAATAAGTGCAAAGAAAACCAAATGCCACCATCAAACACTTTCTCTCCAGATCTCACAGATGACTTCTTTAAACTACTAGTGGCTATTATTAAAATACTTCTAGGATTACTGACAACTATACAACTTTGCTGAGGATGCCAATCAGTAACCACTTAGATAATCAGGCACTATCAAGCCTTCCAGCAGATATAACAGATTCTACACAATGTCACTCCTGACCTCTTCTTTTACAACATCTCTTCCTCTATCTGAGTCTCCTTCCAGCCCTAGGTCAGAACTATATCAGAAGCTCAGCCTAGCAGCTTAGGTATATAGAATGATCAAAAAGAAGAAAGACACACTTATTTCCCTCAGAAAACAACTAGCTGAAATAACAATGCTCAACTCACAGGTTTCAGAAACCCATAGATCCTGCTGGAGTTCCCTTTAGTCCCAAACAATGAGGACCAGAACCTCTCTGATGATTTCTTTGATGACAAGCCATCCTTCAACTCTTCCACTGCTCTGCCAGAACATGAGATTGGAGACCACACTTGGAACTCTCTTGATACTGCTAGGATGACTCTAGGATTCCAATGCACATCTTCAAACTCAGACTATGACTCTCTATATGCAATGCCAGAAACAAGTCCAAACCCCTTCTAGTATGAAAACTCTTATTTTAGGGACCTTGAGTCTAGAAGGGGATATAAGTTCAAAAGTCTGATAATCACTGATAAGCTTCAAAGATATGAGAGAGACTTCACCAAGAAGAAAATATGAGAAGCAGGAGAGCAGGATGACAGGGACTTTGCTGGGACAGAAGCAGAGGAAGCCCAATGACAGAACAAGCATGGAGAGGCCCACTACAATGCCCAGTATTAACATTATCAGTGAGAGCTCAAGACTGCCACTTGGGCCTTAGGCTCTCCCAACTGATATAGTCTCTGAACAGAATCAATCAGCTTTATAAAATAGTTGCAGCACTCTTTCTTAACTCCTGATATTATCAAAACTTTCACCAGTATCACCAAGAACTGGAGAAGCAAAGAGTATATGGAGGTTATTGAGAAGATGTTGAGATTAGTGCTGGCCAACCTTCTGAGCAGTCTCTTTCTCAAGCTGATCCAAGACCCAGCCAGGATCATAACCAGTTTCCCAGCAATGATCAGGCTCAATGCCTCAAGCATTTATGACTAGTCCATCAGCTTCTCTGCTGAAGACAGTAAGAAAGAGGTGGACAACAAGGCCAGGGATAAGAAGAGCAGCAAAAAAGTAGAGAGGGAGACACTGTGCTTGACTGTATTATATGCATGCCACTGGCCTCTGTGTCATCTCTACCAACCATGAATCCAATCACACTACCCACCAGACTCTGGCTGCTTTCTATTACCTACTAATTTCATTTCACCATTACTATTTCACATCTGTATTTCACATTGTAATATCTAGACCCTGAACTGAGTAGCAAATATTGACACCAGAATCCAATGGAACCCGACTCAGAATTAGCTATCATTAGTATATAAAGCCATGTATATCATCATAACTACTCAGTTTGAATATCAACTTAGATAAGCCATCTACACTTCGCACTCACTTCAACTCCTCTCTACCTCATTCATTGGATCCTGCTCCAAAGGACATTCTGATTTGCTTCTCTGATGGAACTCCATTCTGTCCATCCAGATCCTTGGACTCTGACTCAAGGGTGATGTTGCCAATAGCTTCATCAACACCCATGCACTCTGCCAGACTCCATGTGTGCACTCAAGCCCACTCAATTGGTACATTTCTAACAGTATATTTGAACTCAAACCCTTAAGTTGAAAATTTTATCATGTCCACTACATTTATCAAATCCACAGAAACTAATCCCAAACAAACCCAGCTCATCCATCCAAACATGTTTTCCATGGAAGATATTCTGGCCTCTACCTCAAAGAAACAACTAGGCCTTTTCAGATCAGCCTCCAGTGGAGGACAACCTTCTCATAGGGAAATCTACAATCACTCTAGCTTCACTGCCAGCCAATCTAATTATGATGATTCCTCTAACCCTTTCAACACCACCAGCATCCCAACCAATAGAGTCCAATAGGCCAGCCTAATGTATAGTGCCTAAACTGATCCCCCAATAGACCCCTTATCCCTGAGCAACATGCATGAGAATTCAGACAGCCCAGACTCAGAGGGTAGAGATAAAGACACTCTTACTCATACTCTCATCTGATGAGAACCAGGTGGTAATCCACCAAACCCTTTTTCAGGTGAACCAGAAAGACCAAGAGGGCTAGGAGAACTGAGTGGTCCTAATGGCCCAGACAGCTCTGATGGCCCTACAGGAAGTAACAATTCAAACCAGCAGGACATGTTTCTAGAATTCATGAATCTGTTATGAGGAGTCTCTGCTTCTCTCAACAACCCTAAACCAGCCACTATTCATACCAAGGTCAAAGAATCAAAACTATTTGATAGCTCTGACTCTTGCAAACTAAAAGCTTTCATTGTCTCCCTTCAGTTGAACTTCAACAACAGACCTACCACACTTGCAACAGATGCTAATAAGGTTAACTATGCCATTTCATTCCTGGCTAGCACTATGCTTAACTGGTTCAAATCAGATATTTTTAACCTCAATCCATGGAATCCACCAGCCTGGCAATTCTCCTATGCAGCTTTCTTAGATGAGCTTCATAGCAACTTTGGCCTCTTTGATGCTATCAGAGATGCTGAAGATGCATTAGAACATCTTCAGATATGTGATAGAGATTGGATCATGAAGTATATAGTCTAATTCAACCAGTATGCTTCACAAATTGAGTATAGAGATAACTTTCTCTGCCATGCCTTTTATCATGGCCTCTGCACCCATATCAAGAATGACATAGCACACCATGGGAAGCCAAACAATCTTCATGATATGCACTTCCCTGCCTAAGAACTGGATGCTTACTACTGGACTCAGAAGACTGAAATTGTCTGAGAAAACTGAGACAATAAATCCTCTAACCCTAAATCTAAGAGGTCTAACACTTCTTCCTCAGACTCCAGCTCCACACTGAAATCTACCATCTCTAAGCCCTATGCTAACAAGCTAGGCAAAGATGGCTGTCTTATTCAGAAAGAAAAAGACTGCCAGTGCCAGAACAACCTTTGCATGTTCTGTGGAGCCAAATATAAGACCAAGGACTGCAACAAGCAGAAGGCAGCAGCCTCTGCCAAGGGTCATGCAGCAGAAGTTGACACTGCTCCTGTGGAACCAGCTCCAACAGAGTCAGAAAACTAGAAAGCAACTCTGTTCCCTCTGTGTGAGTTCAGAGTTGCATTGACTGTATTCACACACCAGAGATCATCACTCTCAATGCAACATCCCTTTTCAATCACTCCTTCCACATTCTCCTCTCAGCAAAATTACCAACTACTATAAAATCCAATAGTTCTCTAACTTGTATCATTCTGCATTTTCTTGCCCTTATTGATTTTGGCTCTAGCCACTGCTTTGTTGATATTAAGTATGTAGCTGCCAATGAAATTCCCATTAAAACCATCCCTAATGTGCAACTTTGATTATTTGATGGCTCCATTGGGAGCTGTATATCTCAAATCACAACCATCTCCATCTGTTTCCTGTCTAGAGACATTTTCTCTATCGACTTCTATGTCACTCCTCTGGATTCATCTTGCAATCTTGTCCTAGAATACAACTGGCTCTCCTGCTACAATCCACTGATTGACTGGGCTGAGAACAGTATCATTTTCTGCTCAAGCTACTAGGATCTCATTCTAACCAATTCTGTGGCCTCCACTGCATCTCAGAGACTTCCATGCCCACAGAACAATAGTCCACCCTTCTCTGAGCCTTCCAGCTCAAACCTGGGACTTCTGTGCCCACCAGACTCCATCAGTCCAACTCTCAGAGCTTCACTCTATTCCAAATCGACTCTGAGTAGCCAGTGGACTCTGTTCCTGTATGAACTCATTTACTCCTATCTTCCCTCAGAGTCTTTTACTACAAAAGCACATCCAAAGATCTCTATCATATCTGCTGCTGCATTTGTCTGAGCCAGTGCAGAAGAAGATGCTCAGCAGTTCACACTGCAGCCTTCCTTGCCTAATATTGGAGCCAAAGCCATATCTGCAGAACCAGCAGATCTTTTATCAGTGCCAGTAGAGTATCATGATTTTGCAGATATCTTCAGCAATACCCTCTCTGAAAAACTACCTGAACACAGGCTGTATGACCTCAAAATCAATCTTGAGGAAGGAACATCTCCATTGCTTGGACTCATTTATTCTCTCTCAGAATCTGAACTCAAGGCCCTACAAGAGTTTATTGATGACAATCTGCACAATAGATTCATTACTCCATCCCACTCTCCATACAGAGCTCCAGTTCTATTTGTCAAGAAAAAGACCAGTGAACTCCAACTTTGTATCGACTACCATGGTCTAAATAAAATCTCTAAGAAAGATTGCTACCCTCTCTCCCTTATTTCTGATCTCCTCAACTCTGCCCACTCTGCATGCATCTACACTAAGCTTGATCTTAGGCATGCCTACCATCTCATTCACATAGCTAAAGGGAATGAATGAAAAACAGCCTTCCAGACCTATTATAATTTCTTCAAATGGCATATTATGCCTTTTGGCCTCACAAATGCTCCAGCAGCATTCCAATGATTTGTGAATGATATATTCTCTGACATGCTTGACATATCAGTAGTAGTCTACCTCGATAACATTCTCATATATTCTGACAACCCAGAAGATCATCAGAAATATGTTTGAGAGGTCCTATGCAGACTTAAAGCTAATGGACTCTATTGCAAAGGTTCCAAATGCAAATTCAACTGGGACTCTGTGGAGTACCTAGACTATATTCTATCATCTGAAGGACTTCACATGTCTAAAGAAAAAGTCAAGACCATTATTGACTGGCCAGTGCTGTGAAAAGTCAAGGACATTCAATCCTTCCTTGGCTTTGCCAACTTTTACTGTCACTTCATATATGGATATAGTGACATCGTCATCTCTCTTACATGACTCATCTGCAAGGGAACTCCATGGAAATTTGATGACAAATGCTTGGCTGCTTTTAATAAATTGAAACAGATCTTTATACATGCTCTCATTTTTATTCACTGGATTCTTGATCGAAAAATAGTGGTGGAAACCAATGCCTCTGATTATGCTATTGCAGCTATTCTCTCTATTTACCTTGAAGATGGTGAAATTCATCTGATTGCATTCTGCTCCCAGAGCCTCTACAATGCTGAACTCAACTATAACACCTATAGCAAGGAGCTCCTGGCTATTTTTAAAGCTTTTAAACATTGGCAGCACTATCTTGAAGGCTCCATGGACTCTATCGATATTGTAACAGACCACAAAAATCTTGAATACTTCACTACCACTAAGATTCTAATCTGCCAACAAGTCTGCTGGTCTGAATACCTATCTTAGTTCAACCTAGTAATTTGTTTTCACTCTGAAAAACTTAGTGAAAAACCAGATGCACTCACTAGATGATGGGATGTCTACCCTAAAGAGAGGGATAGCCAATATGCTCAAGTCAACTCCCACAATTTCTAACTCATATTTACCTAAGAATAACTTTCTGTGTCACTCTGTGCAATCTACCTTGAAGGCTCTATCCTCTAAGCCAGTGCTATCATAGACATTGACAAGCTTCACATTGATATCAAACAAGCATAATCTTCTAACCCTACATCCTCCAATAGCCTCTGTCAAGCTAAGGCCACTTTGGAATCCTCCTTCTCTCAGTGGTCTATTGATGAATCAGACATCCTCCACTTTGAAGGCCACATCTATATCCCAGAGTCTGGAGATCTCTGTCTCTGTATACTACAGAACAATCATGACCATATCTTAGCAGGCCACTTTGGTCAAAACCAGACATTGGAACTAGTCCAGTGGAACTATACTTGGCTAAAGATGCATGAATACATCTGACACTATGTTAAGTCCTGCACAGTTTGTGGATGCAATAAGGCACCTAGACACTGCCCCTATGAGTTACTCAAATCTCTGCCAGTTCCTGAATGGCTATGAGATTCTATTTCTATAGACTTCATTAAACAACTATCAGACTCCAATGGATTTACCACCATCTTAGTAGTCATAGACTGAGTTAGCAAGCAAGCCATCTTCATTCTCACTCATGACACTATTAACTCTGTGGAGCTCACCCAACTTTTCCTTATTCATGTATTCTTCAAACATGAGGTATCTAGTCATATCACATCTGACTGTGGCTCCAAATTTATCTCCCAATTTACTTGTGCCTTAGCCATAACTCTTGACATGAAACTCCACCTTATCTCTGGTTATCATCCAGAGGCTGATAGACAAACAGAACAAGCAAACCAAACTCTGGAACAATACATCCACATCTACTGCTCCTACCAGCAGGACAACTGGGATACCCTCTTACCCATTGCTGAATTTGCCTACAATAATGTCTCTAATGTGTCTACCAGAATTTCCCCATTTTTTGCTAACAAAGATTACCACCCCAATATTGCTGTTCACTCTGAAAGAGACATCATCTCCACCCAGGCCTGAGATTTCACAGTCGACTTTGATGAACTCTATCAATTACTGAAGGATGAAATTTCTGAAGCTCAGTCTCACTACAAAATCCAAGCAAACAAGCATTGGATTCTGGCACCTCTGTTCACAGTAGGAGACAAGGTTTACCTCAGCTCCAATTATATCAAAACCATCTGCCCAACTAGAAAATTCTTGGAGAAATACCTTGGTCCTTTCAAAATCATAGCCTAACCTGGTATCCACTCTTTTACTCTGAGGCTTCTGTCAGATCTTCAGTCCATTCACCCCATCTTCAATGTGTCACAATTGGAACCCATAGAAGAAAACACCATTTCTAACCAAATTCAACCACTACCATCTCTAGTCGAAGTTGATGGAGAAGAACATTTTGAAATAGCCTAAATCCTCAACTCTAAACTGAACCACTGGTTCCACTGCCCACTGCTGTACAAAATCCAGTGGCTAGGATACAAAGATACCAACAAAAAATTTGCTTAGTTACTAGCCTCCAAGTTCTCCACCAATGAATTTATTGAAGAATTCCACCATCGATACTCAGACAAACCAGGACCCTTATCCAAAGTCATTCAAATATTCTGTCCCTAAATACAACACTACTCTAGACATCACCAGTGCTCCATCTTACTACATCAATTTTAACAACTAATTACTATCATTTCAATCACTCCATTCACACTTTCAAAGTCAAAATTTTGTAATTATATTTTTCTTTTTCTACTACCAACATTTGACACCTTTCTATATACATTTCATATAAATCTTTACAAGAAAGCAGAATCTGATAGACCCACAGCAGAATCTAAACTCTCCCTCTGTTTCTTCAATTCCTCCACATCCTCATCTAGCCTCTTCAGCATTGCCTCCTGAAGATCTTCCACCTCCTGATCCCTCTTATTCTTGAAAATCAGTTGGGCCTTCTTCCAGGCCTCCACCTTAGATTCTGAAAACAGCTCCAAGGGAGACAATATATCATCAGAATTATAGTCATCCTGGAGATCTGCTACCATACCACAGACATCTGCCAGCTCTTTCACTAACTCATCTACACAATGCATCAACTTGCAAACTAATCTTGAAATTTGGTGGAGGCCAGCAGAGACCTCCACACTACTGATCATCTTGCAGTGACATCCTTGTTGAATGAACAGGCAGTTTTCTTAACCTTGCAGTAAGCACAAGTCTGCCCTCAACTGACACCTTCAGTGACTGATCATGCATAACACTATATGCTATCTTGACAACAACACATACAACTTTCTGAAAAACAAAAAGCTAAGTCAAACCAAACAAGAAAAACCAAGACACTTACTTTCATCATCCAACAATTCTTCACCCTCTGCTGGCCCCATCACTTCCAACTTCACCTGTTTTTTGGGACTAATGACCACCTCTGTCTCACTACCATCCACTATGCTTCTTGATCTGAACTTGCATTTATGGCCCTTCTCTGCCAGACCCACTGCCCTCCTCTTCCTCTCTTGCATCCTCTTCCTCCTCTCTAGAGTCCCCTTGGATTCTTCAGACTCATTATTCCCCTTGGTTCTCTTGTCCTGCTCACTATCAGACTCTAAAAGCATATGGCAAGCCACCTTCTTGAAGTGAAGACTGAGGCCAGGACCAAACTGTTCTGCCAACATTTGATGCAGCTGAAAATCAACAGCCTCTGCAGAGGTCATTTGCAACCCATTCTCCATAATCATGCTCTCTGGCTCTACCTCTGAGACCTCAGCTCTCACTATGGCCTTTATGGCCTCTCTCTGAGCTGCCTCTCTCAATGCCTTCTCTGCCTCCTTCACCCACCTCTCTGCAGCCTGCCAGACCTACTCTCTCTTCCTCTCCAATTCCTCCTTCTGCTCCTTTTTCTATACCTCCTAGGCCAAATAGTCTGTCTGGACCTTTTCCTCCTGCTTCTGCTCCCCTTGCCATTCCAAATGGCTCTCCACAGCCTCTGTGTATTCTTTCTCTGTGGCTTGTCATTCTAGACAAAACAATTCTTTGGCCTCTTCAGGGCCATTGGGGGTGAACCCTCTCACCAGAGGCTTGGGAGTGTGTGAGCAATGATACATGGTGAGCAATGACATAAGCAATGATAGTGATTTCAGATCAAGCCACAAAACTCCCATGGCCATCAACAATCTTCCATGTGGTCCCACTGGCCATCAGGATCTGCACTCTTGAGGGCAAGAACACTAAGGAGGGGATACTGTTATGTGCATGCCACCAGCCTCCATGTCACCTCCACCAACCATGAATCCAATCATGCTATCCACTGGACTCTGGCTGCTTTCTATTACCTACTAATTTCATTTTACCATTACCATTTCACATCCATATTTCACATTGTAATATCTAGACTCCAAACTTGGTAGTGAATATTGACACCAGAACCCAATGGAATTTAACTCAGAATTAGCTACTATTAGTATATAAAGCCATGTATATCATTGTAACTACTCAGTTTGAATATCAACTTGGATAAGCCATCTACACTTCACACTCACTTCAACTCCTTCTTATCTTGTCCATCCAGATCCTTGGGCTCCAACTCAAGGGTGATATTGCTAATAGCTTTGTTGATGTCCATGCACTCTACCAGACTCTGCACATGCACTCAAGCCCACTTGATTAGCATGTTTCTAACAGACTAGAAGAATATATAAAGATATGTACAAGAAGAAACTGATAACAAAGTGCTGGAAGAAGAAATACAATGAGCTCAGAAAAGAGAGTATTTGAAGCTGTATTGAGAAGAGACAGCATTCTTATAGAGAGATGCCAACTGGTTGGCAACAACCTTAGGGCAGAAGTATATTCATACAGATAATACAGAGAGGCAGAACATTTTGCAGTATGCTATAACTGAACATACAGTTTCCACCTATAACAAGAGACACTCTAAAGATCAACTCAGCAAGCTCCCAGCATATAAGTCAAAATACAACATCCAGCTAATGCTGTAGACTCTGTCAGTCATGCTAAAACAGGCTATTTATATGGCACTATTTATTTAAACAGCCAGTAGCAGATATTTATACTCCTCACTATTCACCTAGACTATAGCAACCTGGCTTGCCTATAGCTGATCATAGCTGATGACTTAGAACATGAGATTCTGAAACCCCTGGACTAGTCAAGGAAGCCAACTCTTTGATGAGCAACCTCTACCTGACAAAGCTGAAGAAAGCAGCAAGGATCCTGTCAAAAACAATCCTGAAGCAATATGGCTAGAGTTTACTGTGCAAAATAAGGTAATCATATGAAAGAAAGCAGGGCCAATGAGAAGTCCTATTACAAATAATAATTTCCTCTGTTTATTTTCTAGACCACCAGTCAAGTGGTAATAACTGCCATCTGACCAATAGCTAAACCCAATGAGGGTATTATCCAGAAATGCCACTGTCCTGCAATGCTGCTCTGATCTACTTCAGAAGTCCCACTCTTTCAAAGGTGCATCAGACAACATCAACTGATTTCTTATAGACTATAAGCAGTACTTTAAAGTTTATATCACTTTTTTTGGAATTGATATGAACAAAGTGGCATTTGCTATATCCTACCTTGAAGACAAAGCCAAGACATAGTGGATTCTCATCTTCCTGAACTTCTACTTGACTATCAGACAGCACCATCAACTGCTATCCTGGATCATCTTCAAACAGATACTCAATGACAAGTTTATTGACCTCATGATACAGAAAGTGCACAAATCAAAGATCAAGGAATACAAAATGGAGGACAAACCAGCTACTGAATACTTTAATGAGTTAAAATAACTTGTGAAGCTTGCTGGAATTTGAGACAATATTGCTGACAACAGGTGAATAGTCCCAGCACTCAAGTGAAGAACACCATCATCATAAATCAAGATAGTCTCAGATATCAGGATGAACATCCCAAAAGATTACAATGCATGAAAGGAACAAGTCATAGAAATATACAAAAAGAGACAGCAACAGAAGGCAGAGCAGTCCAATTTGCAGGAATACCACAAACTGACTCAGCCACAAACTTTGAAGCCCAGTAATCAGACTGGCACCATCAAAGTCAACATCTCATCAATTAATGCCCCTTCATATGGAACCCAGAAGACTGAGACCAGAACAACATACACTGGAAGTAGAAAGCCAATGGATATAGACTGGCTAAAGAAAGATGGAAAGTGCTTTAATTGTAGACAAAAGAGGTATATGTTGTGAGACTGTCTAAAGAAGAAATAAACTCACAAAGACATATGAGCACAGATCACTGAACTCCAGAAGGAAGAAGAAAAACTCAGCAAGGACACAAAAGTTGAAGAGATAAAAGACAGGGCTGACTAGTGAATGATTCTGCTGCATTGGCCAAGAAATAAAACAGTGTGTCAACAGCCATGAGATGGACTAATAGTACTTCTGTAGATACCAATATATCTAACTTATATGCATATTCAAATATACTCTGATCTCCAACTATTAAATGTGCACTAAAAGAATCACCTACACTAAAGACTCAAACACCTTTTGGCCAAACAGAGGGAGAGACTTCTAACAGATGGCTGAAGCCATTCAATATTGAATGGACTTAGAGGGTCATCAAAGACATAATAAGAACAGAAGAAGAAGCAAAGGCTGTGCTCAAGAACTGAGTATACAAAATACAAGCAGAAGAAGTGATCAATGAGATAGTCAAAGAAATGAAAGAAGCTGAGAGGAACTGAGCCTTTGAATGGCTTGACAAGTTAAGGGAACCCCAAAGATTTATTCATTAACAAAAGACCCTGAGCCAAAATCTAACCATCAAAGCCTAAGTCAAAACACTTATGTCTCACTCATCTCATGCAGTCACTACTTTAATTGACAGTGGCTGCATCAGAAGTTCTATTAACTATGCTTTCATTGACAGGCATAAACTCCCTACTAGGGCAACAGCTGTCTCCATACCAGTCTATAACACAGATGGAACTAAGAACTAGGCTGGCTTAATAACTGAGTTTGTTCAGCTACATCTAACTATTGGAGATCATTCAGAATAAATTGACTTAGTCATCACTGACCTAGGAACCAAAGAAATATTCTTGGATCACAACTGGCTCATTCAGCATAATTCTCTGGTCAACTGGAAGACCAGAAAAATCACATTCACATGATGCTGAGACTAGAAGATTTCCTTCAAACTATCTGATGAGAACTCTAAAGAGAGATGGGATAAGGAGATGGGAGACAGTGAAACTATCCTCACCATCAATATACAGCAAGCATTGCATATCTAGATAATGTATCATGCCAACAATCTGACAGCCAAAGCTAATGCTAAAAATGAAGAAAGGATATTTAAAGAAATAGTTTTAAAATAGGTCTGAGATTATTAAAATCTATTTGACAAAGAAAGTTTTGATGAACTGGCAGAATCAAAACTCTAGGATCATACTATTGAACTTATTCCTAATGCAAATGCTAATCTTGATTGCAAAATATACTTCCTCAACAATAATGAACAACAGGAACTAAACAAGTTCCTTAATAAAAATCTGTCCAGTGAGAGGATATGACCCTCTAAATCTTCAATGGCCTTCTCTTTCTTCTTTGTAAAAAAGAAGGACAGAAAGCTCTGACCAGTCTAAGACTATTGGAAATTAAACAAAATGATGATTAAAAACTGTTACCTCCTCCCACTCATCTTGGAACTTATGGATAAGCTCCATGGAGCCTGATACTATATCAAACTGGATATTAGATAAGGCTATAATATATGAATCAAGGAGAGTGACAAATGAAAGGCAGCATTCTGAATGAACCAAGGGCTCTTTAAATGCATGATAATGTTCTTCAGACTCATGAACTCACCAGCAACCCTTCAGTGGATGATGAATGATATTTTCAAGAACTTCATTGCCACTAGAAAAGTCACAATCTATTTGAAGGATATTCTCATAATGTCCAAGGACTGTGAGAAGCACTGATGACTTATCCAACAGGTACTTGCACTTATAAGAAAACATAAACTTTTTCTCAAAGCAGAGAAATGTGAGTTCAAAGTTCTAGAAACAGAGTATCTGAGAGTGATCATCAGTGAAGGAAGTATTTGAATGGACCTAGTTAAAGTGGCCAGAGTGACCAAGTAGCCTGTTCTGAGTAAAAAGAAGAAACTACCATCCTTCTTAGGGTTCACCAACTTCTATCAATGATTCAGTTAGAATTATAGCAAGATTGTATGCCTAATAATCCAACTAACCAATAACACACCATGAAACTGGAGACCCTCACAACAGGCTGCCTTCAATAACCTCAAATGATGACTTGCTAAAGATGTTATTCTTGCAGTTCTAACACAGGAAGGAAAATTCAGAGTGAAAGCAGACTCAAGTGAGAGAGCTATCAGAGCCATACTCTCTCAGAAGCAGAAGAGAAAGTGGCAACTAGTGGCTTTTCTTTCAAAGGCACTAACAATTATAGAACAGAACTATGAGATTTATGATAAAGAGCTTCTTGCCATTATGCTTGCACTCATAGAATGGAGGCACTATCTAATAAGGGTGATTCAGACCTTTGAAATTTGGACTGATCACCAGAATCTCCAATATTTCTGACTTCTTCAAAAGCTTAATTGGTGACAAGCATGATAAGTAATAGAGTTATCTGAATATGTCTACACTTTACATCACAAGACTGGAGCAGCAAACAAAAAGGCAGACCTACTCAGCTGACAGGCTGACTATGACCAAGGAGGGGATGACAATGATAATGTCATACTATTAAAGCTCAAACACTTTTGGGCAATGATAATGCTGACAGAAGAAGCACTTTATGAGCAGATCAAAAGAGTGACATGTGACAATAGCAAATAGGACTAGCATGTGGCTTTATCACTAAATTACAAATGAGAGATGACAAAGCAAGATAGATTAATTCACCATGATAGACAAATCTACATTCCTCAAGATCAGGCACTTCAGAGTGAGATCATTACCACATGCTATGACCATGCAATAGCAGGACATTCAGGCATTGCAAAGACTAAGAAATTGATCCTGCAGGAATACTGATAGCTCAAACTTGGCCACAACATAGAATGCTACATTAAAGAGTGTAAAACTTGCCAGCATAGAAAGGCATCAACTCAACCATAAGTAGCACCACTATATCCAAATGAGATTCCATAAGCACTATGGATTCATATTTTCATTGATATGATAACTGGTCTTTCCAACTGTAATGGCTATAATGCAATCCTAGTTATCATTGATCACTTTTCAAAAACAATTATCTCAGTTGCATGTTTAATGAAACTGATGTCAGAAGAATGAGCCAAGATCTTATATGATGAAGTCTATGCCAAATATAGTATGCTACAGATCATAATCTCCAATCAAGGATTATAGTTCATCTTCAAATTCCTTAATGATTTTTATTATCTGTTAAACATTTGCTGTAATACCTCTATGACATACCATCCTCAGACTGATAGACAAACTAAGCACATCAACTAAGAAGTTGAGAAATATCTATAATTATTTATCAACTGCTGCTAAGATGACTGAGTTGAATGGCTTGCTCTTGCAGTATTCCAATATAATTTGGTGACAGAAAAAACTCCATTCTTTGTTAACTATGGTTGGCACCTGAGGGTCTCTCATACTGAATGTATTCATACAACCACCTCTGCATTCTCTGATTTCACACACATCATGACTAAAATTCACAAGAAAACTCATATTACTTTTGAGAAGGTAGTGTCCTCAATAAAAAAACAATATAACAAACACCATCCTCCTATATACACTTTTAACATTGTCAACAAAGTCTGATTGGATGAAATTAACCTTCACCTTTTTCAGCCTAAACAGAAACTTGCAGATAAACAAATGAGATCTTTTCCCAATCTTGCTAAGATCAGTGCTTTGGCATACAAACTCTACCTTCCAACTGCTTAAAAGATTCATAACACCTTCAACAAAATCCTCTTAACCTCTTATATTATATCAGCATTTTCCAATCAGAAACAATCTCTACCCTCTATGCCTGATTTGATCAAAGATGAGGAATACTATAAAATCAAATAAGTATTAAACCATCATCTTTGCAAAGTCCAGATATAAGATGGTGGTATAACAACTCCAGTAGATTACCTGGTCAGTTGAAAGGGCTATAGCTTAGAATCTAACCAGTAAGTAAATAAAAAATAACTGAATGCTGATAATGCCATATGCAACTATAAATTATCTCTAAATTAAGCTATCAAGATGATGATCTTAAGAAAGAGATAATGTTATAATTTTTCTACTTTTTCTTTATTTTAACCCTTATTTGTGCTTAGTCAGAGTGCCTAAGCCAGTGCTTAGGACTGTGAGACAGGTTTAGTCATCACAACAAGCTAAGTCTGTCATTGTCTTCTAATGCAACAACACTTTTTGATGATATACAATAACTCTTTTGTAGACAGTAATGATGCCCAAGGACAAAAAGCATAACAACTTAAACAGATACAACTAGTAGTAATATTTATATCTCAATAGATGACTAATATATAAGTAGGATAGCTCTTATCATATAACCCCAGCTTTGAGCTAAAGTTTATTTCTTAATATTCTATCTTGAGCCAACTGCAAAGGCCTTAAAATACAGAATCACACAAATGCATATAGTGAACTCAGGCATGACTGTATAAAGATGATATAGCATCTGCTTATTATGTGTTCAGATCATATGTTGCTTAGACTTAACACTCAGATATCTATGGTTGGTTGAGAGTCTACTATTAAAAGTTGATCTCTCTCTTTCATTTCTTGTTATATTGTTTCTTCTAATTCATCTTGGTCTGGATGGACTCTCTGTTCTCTGATGCAGATGCATCTATTAAAAATGACTTCTTCTTTCTTTTAATCTATCCATAGATTGTGCTTCTGAAGCCAGTCATGTTTTAGGAATACTTTTTAGTTGTAAAGGTGGATTGTGGCAAAGTCTATTTGCTCAACATACAGTTGACTATCTCACAATGCATATGGTCAGGAGACACCAAAATCATATGCATTTATAGATTTATGCAGAATCAAAATAGCATATGATGTGACATGTGACTTTATATGACAATGTCATCATTGCTCCAAAATGCTGTCAGTGGCTTTTGGGTCAGCTTTCCATGCATCTCCTTGAATAATGCCCCTTTTAACTTCCTCAGCTGTAATACCAATCCACTCTGGTCACCTTGTGAAACACAAAATGCCTCCAGCTTTTGAATAAGCTCAAATCCTTCTCTTATAGTTATCAAAGTCTGTTCTTCCTCATCCTCCTCTTTCTCTTCTTCCTCCTCATCATTGGCAATGACAGTTATTTCCCTATTTTCTACTGCAATATCATGCTTGATAGCAGCAACAATCTTCTCATCTGTTGGCATCATCTTAAGATCTTCAGTATACTCTTCTGCAATAGAGTTAACCATCTCTTCAATAGTTGAAATGGGATCAAACATGTGATTTTGTTGTTTCAATTTGACAAAATGGTCCTTCAACATTATCTCTGCTGTCTGGAGCTGTTAAATAGGGGCAATTTGGGTGGAAGATGTGTTTATTTTTGACTGTGATAAAGAAGCCAACTGATTGACTGCCTCCAGTGCCTTACCAACACTGTTCTCTGCATTTATAATAGCCATAAGAGCAGGACACCAGTCAGCATCAGCATATTGGTTTCTAAGCAGATTCTGCAATACCTGTTCGATCTCTGGAAGCATGTATTTATCTGTTGAAGCAAAGTCATAAACAAGGTTCCATACAGACTTAAGGTATGAGGTGTCTTGAAAATCATTGGATAGTATAGTGGACTGTGACTCAGATGCATTGTCAGGCATTATACCAGTGTGTTTCCAGCAGTTTGCTATTGTTGCACTGCTGACATTTGCTCAAGCATCATGAGCGATAATCATAGCTTTAAGAAAATCAAGCTTGAAGATCTCAGACTCTCCAAGATCATTGAGATCAAGTGCATGGATACACATGGCATTCTGATAATGTGCCTTGAAGCAGTGGATAATACCAGCATCTAGCAGCTGAATATATAGAGTCATATTGGGCTTGAAGAACTCCAGCTTTGTGTTATGGGGTGTATAAGTGATGGAATGCCCTCAAAAGTTGTCCAAGGTCAGCAGAACCTGCCACATCTCCCTCTTCATCTTTAAATCAAACATCTTCACTCACTCCATAAATATTTCACTCATCATTCAGGCCTTCTTGTTATTCTAATAATAGAATTCTATTGCTGTTGGACTCTTTTTCTTAAAACACCATGGTTGCTTTGACTTGCCAATAAAAACAACTGGCATCTGCTCACTCTCATCTGCATTCACAGCAAAACATATGGTGATGTGGAACTTGTCCTGTTTCTGTCCACTCATAGGATCAGATACTAAGATACAATCTGGGATAGCAAAGATGACAAAACCAGATTCATCAATATTCCATCTGTCTCACATTGCATATCTCACTATAATGCTGTGAAGATGCACATATTCTTTTTCCACTATTATCATATCCACTGAGCCTGCTTCTCTATGCCACTAAACCTCCTGAATCTTCCATGCCTTGCAGAATGACCTCAACCATCCCTCTCCTTTCAAACACTGATCCTCTGGAATATTCATCAGATTTTTAATCTAATTTCACTTTTCTGTCAGTATTGCACCAGTCACAGTCTCATCTCAGAGCTGCATGTTCTGATACCAGGATGCAACAGCATGCTCCACATCAGGTTGGGTGACAATATGAGACTTTTTGGATGATAGTGCATCAGGGTTCTCATTTGCATGCTATTTGATTTTTATATGAGATGCCAGTTTCTGTGAAAGAGTTGATTGGATAAAGAGCAGTGCACCTTCCTTTCAGTTTGCAAAATATGCCACAATATCAGCATGTCAATAAAAAGGATAGTTACCAACATGTTTGAATACTATAAGCCAGTCTCCTGTTGTGAGGTGTGAGCAGAAGATCTGCTTTGGAGGCTGAGCTGATGATGTGTATATTGGGACTTTCTCCTTCTGTTTTGTATGCTCATATGGATTTCCAGATTTAGCACATGGTTTTTATATTGATTCAGGAGGCATATTTATAGAGATATAGGCTGTGTCACTTTACAATAATTTTTTTTGTGTTTGTTATAGTCTATACAAACAAATTATATTCTTTATTATTCTAATATATGTATAATATTATATCAGCTTACTATAATTTTCAATCTGACAATGCATATTTCTAACTAGAACCATATGCATGATGCAATATGCATTTTTAGCCTATTTTCCTGCTTTCTGACTGTATTCCAGTCCAATCTATATGCAAAGTCAGAATTATGCATTTTGACATCATGCATTATGAGATAGTCAACTGTATATGCTTTTATAGATTTATGCAGAACCAAAATAGCATATAATATAATATGTGACTTATGTGATAACATTATTGTTGTCCCAAAATGCTGTCAGTGGCTGTTATGTGCATGCCACTGGCCTCTATGTCACCTCAACCAACCATGAATTCAATCACACTACCCACCAGACTCTGGCCACTTCCTATTATCTACTAATTTTATTTCACCATTATCATTTCACATCTGTATTTTACATTATAATATCTAGACTCTGAACTTGGTAGCAAATATTGACACTGGAACCCAATGGAACCCAACTCAGAATTAGCTATCATTAGTATATAAAGTCATGTATATCACTGTAATGACTCAGTTTGAATATCAACTTGGATAAGCCATCTACACTTCGCACTCACTTCAACTCCTCTCTATCTCATCTGTTGGATTTCACTCCAAAGGATATTCCTGTTCACTTCTCTGATGGAACTCCATTCTGTCCATCCAGATTCTTGGACTCTGACTCAAGGGTGATGTTGCTAATAGCTTCATTGATGCCCACACACTCCACCAGACTCTGCACATGCACTTAAGCCCACTTGATTGGCATGTTCCTAACAGTATATTTGAACTCAAACCCTTAAGTTGAAAATTTTATCATGTCCATCATGTTTACTGAACCCATAGAAACCAATCCTGAATAAACCCAGCTCATCTATCCAAACATATTTTCTATGAAAGACATTCTGGCCTCTGTCTCAAAGGAACAACCAGACCTTTTCAGATCAGCCTCCAGTAGAGGACAATCTTTCCATAGGGAAACCTATAATCACTCTAGCTTCACTATCTGCCAACCTAATTATGATGATTTCTCTAACTCTTTCAATGCCATCAGCATCCCAACTAATGGGGCCTGATAGGCCAGCCTGATGTATGGTGCCTGAACTGACTCTCTAATAAACTCCTTATCTCTGGGCAACATGCATAGGAATCCAGACAGCCCAGACTCAGAAGGCAGAGATGAAGACATCTCTACTCATACTCTCATCCAATGGGAACCAGGTGGCAATCCACCAAACTCTTCTCCAGATGGACCAGGGGGTCCAGGTGGTCTAAGTGGTTCCAATGGCTCAGGCAGCTCTGATGGCCCCACAGAAAGTAACAATCCAAACCAGCAGGACATGTTCCTAGAATTCATGAACCTGTTACAAGGAGTCTCCACTTCCCTCAACAACCCTAAACCAGCCACTATCCATACCAAAGTCAAGGAACTGAAACCATTTGATGACTCTGACTCTCACAAACTGAAGGCTTTCATTGTCTCTCTTCAATTGAACTTTAACAACAGACCTACCACATTTGCAACAGATGCTAACAAGGTTAATTATGCTATTTCATTCCTGGCCAGCACCATGCTTAACTGGTTCAAACTAGACATTCTTAACCCTAATCCATAGAATCCACCAGCCTGGCAATTCTCTTATACAGCTTTCCTAGATGAGCTTTGTAGCAACTTTAGCCCCTTTGATGCTATCAGAGATGCTGAAGATGCATTAGAACATCTTCAGATGTGTGATGGAGATCGGATCATGAAGTATATAGTCTAATTCAACCAGTATGCTTCACAAATTGGGTATGGAGACAACTCTCTCTGCCATGCCTTTTACCATGGCCTCTGCATCCATATCAAGGATGACATGGCACACCATGGAAAGCCAAACAACTTTTGTAATATGCACTTCCTTGCCTAAGAACTTGATGCTCACTACTGGACCTGGAAGACCAAAATTGCCCATGGAAACCAGGATAATAAATCTGCCAACCCTAAATCCAAGGGGTCTAACACTTTTTCCTCAGACTCCAGCTCCACACTGAAATCTACCACCCCTAAGTCCTATACTGACAAGCTAGGCAAAGATGGCTGTCTTACTCAGGAAAAAAAAGACCACTGATGCCAGAACAATCTTTGCATATTCTGTAGAGCCAAAAACAAGACTGAGGACTGCAACAAGTGGAAGGCAGCAGCCTCTGCCAAGGGTTGTGCAGCAGAAGTTGACACTGCTCCTGTGGAACTGGCCCTGATGGAGTTGAAAAACTAGAAAGCAACCCTGTTCCCTCTGTGCAAGTTCAGAGTTGCATTGACTGTATTTGCACATCAGAGGTCATCACTCTCAATGCAACATCCCTTTTCAATCACTCCTTTCACATTCCCCTCTCAGCAAAATTACCAACTACTATGAAACCCAATGGTTCTCCAACTTGTATTATTCTGCATTTTCTTGCCCTTATTGATTTTGGCTCTAGCCACTGCTTTGTTGACACTAAGTATGTAGCTGCCAATAAAATCCCCATTAAAACCATCTCTAGTATGCAACTTCAATTATTTGATAGCTCCATTGGGAGCTGTATATCTCAAATTGCAACCATTTCCATCTGTTTTCTGTCTGGAGACATCTTCTCCATTGACTTCTATGTCATCCCTCTGGATTCATCTTGCAATCTTATCCTAGGATACAACTGGCTCTTCTGCTATGATCCACTGATTGATTGGGCTGAGAACAGTATCATTTTCTGCTCAAGCTATCAGGATCTCACTTCAACTAATTTTGTGGCCTCCACTACATCCCAGAGACTTTTGTGCCCACAGGACAATAGTCCACTTCTCTTTGAGCCTTCCAGCTCAAACCTGAGACTTCTGTGCCCATCAGACTCTATCAGTCCAACTCCTGGGACTTCACCTCATTCTAAATCAACTCTGGATAACCAGCAGACTCTATTCCCATATGAACCCATCTACTTCTATCCTCCCTCAGAGTCTTTTACTACAAAAGCACATCCAAAGATCTCTATCATATCTGCTGCCACATTTGTCTGAGCTAGTGCAGAAGAAAGTACTCAGCAGTTCACACTGCAGCCTTCCTTGCTTAATATTAGAGCCAAAGCAGCATCCACAGAACCAGCAGATCTTTTATCAGTGCCAGTAGAGTACCATGATTTTGCAGATATCTTCAGTGATACCCTCTCTGAAAAACTACCAGAACACAGGCCATACAACCTCAAAATCAACCTTGAGGAAGGAACATCTCCATTGCTTGGACCCATTTATTCTCTCTCAGAATCTGAACTTAAGGCCCTATGAGAGTTTATTGATGATAATCTGTGCAATGGGTTTATTACTCTGTCCTGCTCTCCACATGGAGCTCTAGTCCTATTTGTCAAAAAGAAGACTGGTGAACTCCAACTTTGCATTGACTACTGTGGCCTAAACAAAATCTCCAAAAAGGATCGCTATCCTCTCTCTCTCATTTCCAACCTCCTCGACTCTGTCTGCTCTGCACACATCTACACTAAGCTTGATCTGTGACATGCCTACTATCTCATTCACATCACCAAAGAGGACAAATAGAAGACAGCCTTCTGGACCCATTATGGTTCCTTCCAATAGCACATTATGCCTTTTGGCCTCAAAAATGCTCCAGCAGCATTCCAACAATTTGTGAATGATATATTCTCTGATATGCTCAACATATCAGTAGTAATCTACCTTGATGATATCCTCATATATTCTGACAACCTGGAAGATCACTAGAAACATGTTCATAAGGTTCTATGCAGGCTTAGAGCTAATAGACTCTATTGCAAAGATTCCAAATGCAAATTCAACCAGGATTCCATGGAATATCTAGGCTATATCCTATCACCTGAAGGACTTTGCATGTCTGAAGAAAAAGTCAAGGCCATTGTCGACTGATCAGTGCCACAAAAAGTCAAGGACATCCAATCTTTTCTTGGCTTTGCTAACTTCTACTGTCACTTCATACACAAATATAGTGATATCATTCTTCCCCTTATATGACTTACCCACAAGAGAACTCCATAGAAATTTGATGACAAATGCTTGGCCACCTTCAATGAGTTGAAACAGGCCTTTACACATGCTCTCATCCTTATCCACTGAATTCCCAATCGAAAGATAGTGGTGGAAACTGATGCCTCTGACTATGCAATTACAGCTATCCTCTCTATCTATCTTGAAGATGGCAAAATTCACCCCATTGCTTTCTGCTTTTGGAGCCTCCACAATGCCAAACTCAATTATAACATCTATGACAAAGAGCTTTTAGCCATTTTTGAAGCCTTTAAACATTGGTAGCACTATCTTGAAGGCTCCACAGACTCTATTGATATCATAACAGACCACAAGAACCTTGAATACTTTGCCACCACCAAGATTCTAACCCACCGACAGATCTACTAGTCCAAATACCTATTCCAGTTCAATCTAGTAATCTGGTTCCACTCTGAAAAACTTAATGGAAAACTGGATGCACTCACTAGATGATGGAATGTCTACCCTAAAGAGGGAGATAGCCAATATGCCCAAATCAACCCCCACAATTCCTGACCTATGTTCATTCAAGAACAACTTTCTGTGTCACTCTGAGCAACCTATCTTGAAGGCCCCATCCTATGGGCTAGTGCCATTATGAATATCAACAAACTTCATACTGATATCAGACAAGCATAATCCTCTGATGCTATATCCTCTGATGGCCTCCATCAGGCCAAAGTCACTTCTGAATCCTCTCCCTCTCAATGGTTCATTGACAAATCCAACATTCTTTGCTTTGAAGGCTATATCTATATTCTAGACTCTGATGATCTCCATCTCCATATACTACAGAACAATTATGATCACATCTTGGCAGGTCACTTTGATCAAAATCAGATATTAGAACTAGTCTGGCAGAACTACACCTGGCCAAAGATGTGTGAATATATCTGACACTATGTTAAGTCCTGCACAGTTTGTGGGCACAATAAAACACCCAGACACTGCCCCTATGGGTTACTCAAACCTCTGTCAGTTCCTGAATGGCTATGAGATTTCATTTCCATAGACTTCATTGAATAACTACTAGACTCCAACAGATTCACTGTCATTTTAGTAGTCATAGGCCAAGCTAGCAAGCAAGCCATCTTTATTCCCACTCATGATACCATCAACTCCATAGAGCTTGCCCAACTTTTCTTTATCCATGTATTCTCTAAACATGGAGTACTCAGTCACATCATATCTGACTGCAGCTCCAAATTCATCTCCCAATTTACTTGTGCCTTAGCTGTGGCTCTTGACATGAAACTTCACCTTACCTCTAGTTATCATCTGGAGGCTGACAGCCAAACTAAATGAGCAAACCAAACTCTGGAACAATACATCCACATCTACTGCTCCTACTAGCAGGACAACTGAGACACTCTCCTACTCATTTCTGAATTTGCCTACAACAATGCCCATAATGCATTCACTGGAATTTCCCCATTTTTTGCTAACAAGGGTTACCACCCCAACATCACTGTTCACCCTGAAAGGGACATTGCCTCTGCCTGGGCCCGAGACTTTACAGTCAACCTGGATGAACTCTATCAATTACTGAAGAATGAAATTTCTGAAGCTCAGTCTCACTACAAGATCCAAGCAGACAAGCATCGGATCCTGGCACCCCTGTTCATAGTGGGGGACAAGGTCTACCTCAGCTCCAAACATATCAAAACCACCTGCCTGACTAGAAAATTCTCAGAGAAATACCTTGGCCCTTTTGAAATCATAGCCCAACCTAGTACTCACTCCTTTACTCTGAGGCTTCTGCTGGATCTCCGGTCTATTCACCCCATCTTCTATGTGTCACAATTGAAACCCATAGAAGAAAACACTATTCCTAACTGAATCCAACTACCACCACCTTCAGTCAAAGTCGACAGGAAAGAATATTTTGAAATAGCCTAAATCCTCAACTCTAAACTGGACCACCAGTTCCACTGCTCACTGCTGTACAAAATCCAGTGGCTAGGCTACAAAGGTACCAATAAAGAGTTTGCTTGGTTACTGACCTCCAAGTTCTCCACTGATGAATTTATTAAAGAATTCCACCATCGATACTCAGGCAAACCAGAACCCTTATCTAAAGTCACTTAATCATTCCATTTTTGATACAAGACTACTCCAGATGCCACCAGAGCCTCACTCTACTATTTCAATTCTACCAACTGAATACCATTTCAATCACTCCTCTTACACTTTCATAAGTCAAAAACTTATATCTATATTTTTTTTCTTCTCTACTACCAACATTCAATGCCTTTTCTATATACATTTTGTATAAAAGCTTTACAAGAAAGTGGAATCTGATGGGCCTACACTGGAACTAGAACTCTCCCGCCACCTCTTCAACTCCTCTATATCCTCATCTAGTCCCTTCAACATCGCCTCTTACAGATCTTCCACCTCCTGATTCTTCTCATCTCTGAAAAGCAGATGAGCCTTCTTCCAGGCCTTTAACTCAGACTCTGAAAACAACTTCAAAGAAGACAATATATCATCTGACCCATAATCATCCTGGAGATCCACTACAGTACCATAAACATTCACCACCTTGTCTGCTAACTCATCCACATGATGCATCAACTTGCATATTAACTTTGAAAGCTGGTGGAGACTGGCAGAGATCTCCACACTGCTGATCACCTCACTCACTGTGATGCTCTTGTTGAACAAACAGGCAGTTTTCTTGATCTTGCAGTGAGAGCAAGTCTGCTGACACACCCTCTCCATGTTCAGGTATATAAAATTGTGAAAATTGTGAATACATAGACCACATTCCAGTCTAGTAAGCATGTAACAGAAAATAGAACTAGAGCACACAGAAACCTAGCTATCATAATGATAAACTGAAGTAACAATAAGCAGAGTGTATGGCCTAGTAACAGACTAATACCAGAGGGGTTAGACTACATGTGAGGTCCCAGCACTTGGCCCTAAATGTGCCAATACTATTATAAGAGGACATGCTAAAAATAAAAAGACTACAATTGAAATATGATCAGCAAGTCTGATCACATTGATCAAAGATGCACAGCCATTGATGCCCTGATGGGACATGCCTTAAAACAGAGAACTGAGATCCAAAGAAAGGTATCTGAGTAATAGGTATTAAATGGAGGAATAGACTGATAACAACAAGCTAACAAGTAGAGGAATATTACTCCAGGAATGAATAGTATGGATACTGCCCTGACCTTGTATGCATACATATGGTGGCTTAGCATGCATAACACAGCAAGAGACTCTGCATCATACTGAGAAATGGCATCTTTGGTGAGTCAGATGGAATGACTGGTTGGACACAAAGAAGCAGAACATAGCTATTATGGCTGGCTCCTGGCATGAGAAATAACTTCAGAAGTCTGAAACAGTTTACTGCTGTCAGAGATGTCACCAGAGGAATAAGAAAGTGAGCAGACCTGGCAAGACCAGCTAGCTGATGTCAGCTAGTGAAGGAACAGCAGGCACAGTCATTGCCCAGAAGAGAATAAGCATGGTAACTGTGATATGCACATGAATAATACCTGCAGGATCCAGCATGAAGTTCCATGCTTTGAGGATACCATAGTAGGATTGTATTAGTAAGTACCATAGTAGAGTATTTAAATATGGTATTATATGACTGGAGAGGGAGTTTTCTGACTCCCCATAGTTGCAGTGTATTGGGCACAGAAAGCCTTGCACTCTAGCTCTGGATTTGTGTTAGTAACTCTGGGCAAGAGAATAAACTTATTATTGAATATCATTGAGAGAGCTGTGAGAACTAAGCAAGGCATTGAAGCTTGCAAAGAACTTAGGTCCAGTTTGATAAGAGGTTTTGGATTGTGCTATAATCTGAGAATAAGAGAGTGATGTCTGAAGGGCATCATCTTGAGTTTTTGAGGTATTTGTGATGTGTGGTGCTACAGGTGGCAGAGGTTCAAACCCTTTAGTCTGTTGGACAGAGTTTCATTGTGTTTGTGTCTCTGGATCATATAGGTTTGAATCCTGTGGGTCTACAATTGGTTTGAAAACTTGTGAACAGAGATCTGTGCTCTTTGGCACTTGTGAACATGTTTGTGATTGGTTTTTGCTTAGAGTGTGAAGCTTTGAGTTGTGTATCGTGTGTGTTAGGGATTTGAGTTGATCTGAGCTGTGCTTGGGACCATTTGAGAGTTTTGAAGGAGTGTTTTGATGCATTGTATTGAACTACAGTACTCTTTGCCTTGAGGCCTGGCAACACCAGTTGCCACCTCTTGTTTTGATAAAACAAAAAGCTTTGAGATTTAGAAAGGCCTCAGACTGTTGTAAGCATGCTATTACTGTTTTCACACTGTGATCTCATTGAAGAAGACAATTATATTTGTTGATTACTACTTTTATCATATTATAATCTCCCTATGAACTAAGAGTTTTGTGTATATGTGAGTGTGGTCAGTGAATAATGCTCTGCTGTATCTGTTTTCACCTTGTGCATGCTCAGATCCTCTTCACCACCCTCAACTGGTGCTTTCAGTTACCAGTCATGCATAACATTGTGTGCCATCTTGATGACAGCACATACAACTCCCTGAAACTAAAAGCTAAGTTAAGCCATAAAAGAAAACTGAGACACTTACTCTCACCATCTAACAATTCCTCACTCTCTGCCAGTCCCACCACTTCCAACTTCACCTGCTTTTTGGGGCTAATGATCACCTCTGTCCCACTGTTATCTACTACACTCCTCAACCTGAACTTGCATTTATGGCTCTTCTCTGCTGGACTTGCTGCCCTCCTCTTCCTCTCCTGCACCCTCTTCCTCCTCTTCAGGGTCCCCTCAGATTCCTTGAACTCATTGTCTCTCTCAGTCCCCTTTGCCTGCTCATCATCGGACTCTGGAGGCATATGGCAAGTCACCTTCTTGAAGCAAAAACTGAGGCCAGGACTATACTGTTCCACCAACACTTGATGCAGCTGAAAATCAATGGTCTCCATGAAGGTCATCAGCAACCCATCCTCCATAACCATCCTCTCCAACTCTACCTCCTCAGTCTCAGCCCTCGCTGCTGCCTCCATGGCCTCCCTCTCCTCAGCCTCCCTCTGAGCTATCTCTCTCAATGCCTCCTCTACCTCCTTAGCCCACCTCTCCATGGCTTACTAAACCTTCTCCCTCTTTCTCTCTAATTCCTCCTTCTGCTCCTTTTTCTGTGCCTTCCAGGCCATATGGTCTGCTCAGATCTTTTCCTCCTGCTCTTGCTCTCTTTGTCATTCTAAATAACCCTCTTATAGCCTCCACATATTCTTCCTCCATGGCCTCTTATTCTAGATAAAATAATTCTTTAGCCTCTTCAGGGCTATCAGGGGTGGATCTCCTCACCAGAGGCTTGGGAGTGTGTGAGCAATGATATGTGGTGAGCAATGACATAAGTGATGATGGTGGTTTCAGATCAAGATACAAAACTCCCATGGCCATCAACAATCTTCCATGTGGTCCCACTGGCCATCAGGATCTGTGCTCTTGAGGGCAAGAATGCTAAGGGGGAAATACTGTTACACACATGCCACTGGCCTCCATGTCACCTCAACCAACCACAAATTCAATCATGCTACCCACTGGACTCCAGCTGCTTTCCATTACCTACTAATTTCATCTCACCATTATCATTTCACATCCATATTTCACATTGTAATATCTAGACCCTGAACTTGGTAGCAAATATTGACACTGAAACCCAATGGAATCTGACTCAGAATTAGCTACTATTAGTATATAAAGCCATATATATCACTGTAATGACTCAGTTTGAATATCAACTTGGATAAGCCATCTACACTTCACACTCATTTCAACTCCTCTCTACCTTGTCCATCAGATTCCACTCTGAAGGATATTCCTGTTTGCTTCTCTGACAGAACTCCATTCTGTCCACTCAGATCCTTGGGCTCTGACTCAAGGGTGACATTGCCAATAGCTTCATCAACACTCACACACTCTGCTGGACTCTGCACATGCACTCAAGCCCACTCAATTGGCATGTTCTTAACAGTGGCTTTTGGATCAGCTTTCCATGCATCTCCTTAAATAATGCTCCTCTCAACTTCTTCAGCTGTAGTACTAATCCATCCTGATCATCTTGTGAAACACAAAATGCCTCCAGCTTTTAAACAAGCTCAAATCCTTCTCTTATGATTATTAAGATCTGTTCTTTCTCACTCTCCTCTTCCTCCTCTTCCTTCTCATCATCATTAATGACAGTTATTTTCTTATTTTCTACTGCAATATCATGCTTGATAGCAGCAACAATCTCCTCATTTGTTGGCATCATCTCAAGATCTTCAGTATACTCTTCTGCAGTAAGGTTAACCATCTCTTCAATAGTTGAAATGGGATCAAACATGTGATTTTGTTGTTTCAATTCAACAAGATGGTCCTTCAATATTATCTCTGCTGTCTGAAGCTGTTGAATGAGGGCAATTTGGATGAAAGATGTGTTTATTTTTGACTGTGATAAAGAAGCCAACTGATTGACTGCCTCCAGTGCCTTACCAACACTGTTCTCTGCATTTATAATAGCCATAAGAGCAGGACACCAGTCAGCATCAGCATATTGGTTTCTAAGCAGATTCTGCAATACCTGTTCGATCTCTGGAAGCATGTATTTATCTGTTGAAGCAAAGTCATAAACAAGGTTCCATACAGACTTAAGGTATGAGGTGTCTTGAAAATCATTGGATAGTATAGTGGACTGTGACTCAGATGCATTGTCAGGCATTATACCAGTGTGTTTCCAGCAGTTTGCTATCATTTCACTGCTGATATTTACCCAAGCATCATGAGCAATAGTCATAGCTTCAAGAAGATTAAGCTTAAAGATCTCAGACTCTCTAAGATCATTGAGATCAAATGCATGGATACACATGGCATTCCAATAATGTGCTTTGAAGCAGATAATACTCACATCTAGTGGCTGAATATATAGAGTCATGTTAGGCTTGAAAAACTCCAGCTTTGTGTTATAGAGTGTATAAGTGATAGAATGCCCTTGAAAGTTGTCTAAGGTCAGCAGAACCTGTCACATCTCTCTCTTTATTTTTAAATCAAACATCTTCACCCACTCTATAAATATTTTGCTTATCATCCAGGCCTTCTTGTTATTCTGATAATAGAATCTCATTGCTTTTGGACACTTTTTTTTGAAACACCACAGTTGCTTTGACTTTCTAATAAAAACAACTGGCATCTGCTCACTCTCATCTGCATTCACAGCAAAACATATGGTGATGTGGAACTTGTCCTGTTTCTGTCCACTTATAGGATCAGATACCAAGATACAATCTGGAATAGCAAAGATGACAAGACCAGATTCATCAATATTCCATCTGTCTCACATTGCATATTTTACTATAATGCTATGAAGGTATACATATTCTTTTTTCACTGCCACTATATCCACTGAGCCTGCTTCTCTATGCCACTAAACCTCCTGAATCTTCCATGCCTTGCAGAATGACCTTAACTATCTCTCTTCTTTCAAACACTAATCCTCTGGAATATTCATCAGATTTTTAATCTAATTTCACTTTTCTATCAGTATTGCATCAGTCACAGTCTCATCTCAGAGCTGCATATTCTGATACCAGGATGCAATAGCATGCTCCACATCAGATTGGGTGACAATATGAGACTTTTTGGATAATAATGCATCAGGGTTCTCATTTGCATGCTGTTTGATTTTTATATGAGATACCAGTTTCTATGAAAGAGTTGGTTAGATAAAGAGCAGTGCACTTTCCTTTCAGTTTGCAAAATATGCCACAATATCAGCATATTAATAGGAAGAATGGTTATCAATATATTTGAATACTATAAGTCAGTCTTCTGTTGTGAGATGTGAGCAGGAGATCTGCTTTAGAGGCTGAGCTGATGATATATATATTAGGACTTTCTCCTTCTGTTTTATACACTTGTATGAATTTCCAGATTTAGCATATGGTTTTTATGTTGGTTCAGGAGACATGTTTATAGAGATATAAGCTGTGCTGCTTTATAATAATAATTTTTGTGTTTATTATAGTCTATATAAACAAATTATATTCTTTATTGTTCTAATATATATATAATGTCATATTAGCTTACTACAATTTTGGATCTGACAATGCATATTCCTAATTAAAACTATATGCATTATGCAATATGCATTTCTAGCTTATTTCTCTGCTTTCCAACTGTGTTCCAGCCCAATCTGTATGCAAAGTCAGAATTATGCATTTTGACATCATGCATTATGAGATAGTCAACTATATCTATTTTTGATGGTCATTCATAGTTCACAGTACTCTGATATGAACCCTCCATTATTGAGAGTTCTGTCTGCATTATACACTGAAATGAGCCTAGGAATTTTTTAGATATTGAACTCATTCTATATTATAATTTTTCCATTTTCTTTCTTATTCAACTCTTATTTATGCTTAGTCAGAGTGTCTAGACCAGCACTTAGAACCATGAGCTATGTTTAATCACTATAATAGGTAAAGTTGGCCATTATTCTTCAATGATGATAATGCTCTTCAACAGCAGACAATAATCTTCTGTAGATAGTCATAACACTCAAGGACAACAAGCACTATAGCTTAGAAACACACAATTAGTAAGTACATATTTAACTCAGACACAAACAGTATATAAGTAGTATAACTCTTACTGTATATCTCCAGCTTTAAGCTAAAGTTTATCTTCACTATTCTATCTTGAGCCAACTTGTAACTGGCTTTGAGATATAATATCATATAAATACATATAATAAACTTGGGCATAACTGTACAAACTTGATACAGCATTTATTTATCACATGTTTAGATCACATGTTGCTTGAGCTTAACAATTAGCTTGAAGCTTTTAGCTTCTCTTTTCTTATGCACAGTAGCATAAAGGAAACTGAATGCCACTATCAACCACATCAATCTCTGATCTGACAGATGACTTTTTTAGGCTTTTAGCCTCTATCATCAGAACACTCCTTAGACTTCTTGCTATAATTCAACTTTTTCAAGAATGACAATTGATAGCTGCTTGAGTAGTTCAGCACTACCATGCTTTTCAACAAGTACAACAGATTCTACAAAATGTCACTCTAGATCTCCCTCTCTATAACATTTCAGTCTCTGCCTGAACCTTCTTTCAGCCTACATTTGGAACCATATCTGAAGTCTAATCTGGCAGCTTGGGTTCACAGATTTATACAGAAGAAGAAAGAGACTGATACCTCCCAAGACCTCCTTGAATTAGCAGCAGAAACAATAACAATCAGCAGCTGCAGCATCTGATGAACCTCTCTCCAGTCTTAGACCATGAGGATGAGAATCTCTCTGATGACTTCTTTGATGATGAACTATTTTCTGATCCATCCACTATTCCATCTGAGCATAGGATTGGAGACTGTGCCAGAGACTCTCTTGATATCTCTCAAGTGGCTATAGGCTCTGGACACAACTCCCTCTATACAACACCAGAAAGCATCTCAGCACCATCCTGGCATAGTGATCCCTATTTCAGAAACCTTGAGCTAGGATAAGACTATGAATTTAAAGGACCAACAGTTGGAGATAAAATTAGCTGATATGAGTAGAACATCACAGACATATCATATGAGCTCCCAACCACAACAGCTGCAGAACAAGTCCAACAGCTCATAGAGTATAAGGCCTCTAAGTACAATTTATAGTATTGACATCACCAGTGTAAGCTTGAGACTGCCTCTTGACACTCTGCCACTCTAGAGTGGTATAGAATCTAAGTAGAAACAACAGATTCCTCATTCTGGAAATCTAGCACAACAGACACAGATCTATAAGCAGGACTAGCAGAAACCATCACTGCCAGTGAGTGTTAGGAACATGCCAATCAAGTGGGCTTGAGTGTACACATAGAGGCTAGTGGAGTGCATGGGTGTCAATGAAGCTATTGGCAATGTCACCCTTGAGTCAGAGCCCAAGGATCTGAATGGACAGAATGGAGTTCTGTCAGAGAAATGAACAGGAGTATCCTTTGGAGTGAAATCTGATGGATGAGGAAGGGAGAAGTTGAAGTGAGTGCAAAGTGTAGATGGCTTATCCAAGTTGATATTTGAACTGAGTAGTTACAATAGTTATACATGGCTTTATATACTAATAGTAGCTAATTCCAAGTCGGGTTCCATTGGGTTCTGATGTCAATATTCACTACCAAGTTTAGAGTCTAGATATTACAACATAAAATATGGATGTGAAATGATAATGGTGAAAATAAAATTAATAGGTAATGAGGAGTGGCCAGAGTCTGGTGGATTTTTGTGATTGCAGTCATAGTTGGTTGAGATGATATGGAGGCCAGTGGTATGTGCATAACAGCAGATCCTAATAGCTGGTGGATCCACATGAAAGATTGTTGGTGGCTATGGGAAATTTTTTGCAACTTGATCAGATACCACCACCATTGCCCTAACTATGTTGCCTCCTGCTGCATATTATTGCTTGCATACTCCTGAGCCTTTGGTGAGGGAACCCACCTCTGACAGCTCTGAAGAGGCTAAGGAATTATTTCATCTGGAATGGCAGACCATAGAGGAAGAATATGCAGAGGCCATAGAGAGCTATTTGGAATGGCAAGAGAAGCAGGAGTGGGAGAAAAAAGTCTGAGTGGACCATGTGGCCCAAAAGGTATGAAAAAGGGAGCAGAAGGAGGAATTAGAGAGAAAGAGAAAGGAGGTCCAGCAGGCCACAGAGAGGCAGGCTAAAGAGGTGGAGGAGACATTGAGAGAGGTGGCTCAGAGAGAGGCTGAAAAGAGGGAGGCTGCGGTGATAGCTTCAGTCTTGGAGGTAGAGCAGGAGAGGATGATTATAGAGGATAGATTGCAGATGACTCCCATGAAGGCCATTGATTTTTGGTTGCATCAAGTGCTGGTAGAATGGTTTAATCCTAGCCCCAGTCTTCACTTTAAGAAAGTGACTGGCCATATGCCTCTGGAGTCCGATGGTGAGCAAGATAAGAGGATGGAGAGAGATGATGAGTCAGAAGAATCTGAGAGAACTCTGGAGAGGAGAAAGAGGGTGTGAGAGAGAAAGAGGAAGGTGGCAGGTCTGATAGAGAAGGGTCATAAATGCAAGTTCAGGTCAAGGAGCATAGTGGATGGCAGTAGAGTAGAGGTGGTTGCTAGTTTCAAGAAGTGAGTGAAGTTGGAAGTGGTGGGGCTAGTGAAAGATGAAGAATTGTTAGATGGTGAAAGTAAGTGTCTTGGTTTTCTTGCATAGTTTGACTTAGCTTTTTGTTCTCAGAAAGCTGTGTGCACTGTTGCCAAGATGGTGCCCATTGTTATGCATGCTCAGCCACTGAAGGTGCTGGGTATGAGCAGACTTGCACATATTGCAAGATTAAGAAGACCACCTGTTCATTCAACTGGAGTGTCACTGCAAGCAAGGTGATTAGTAGCATGGAGATCTCTGCCAGTCTCCACCAACTTTCAAAATTGATACACAAGTTGATGCATTGCATGGATGAGTTGGCAGACAAGATGGCAGATGTTCATGGTACTGTGGCAGGTCTTCAAGATGACTATAGTTCTGATAATATGTCATCTCCTTCAGAGCTGTTTTCAGAGTCTAAAGTGGAGGTCTGAAAGAAGGCCCAACTGATTTTCAAGGATGAGAGAGATCAGAAGGTGGAAGATCTTTGGGAGGCAATGCTGAAGAGGCTGAATGAGGATGTGGAGGAATTGAAGAAACAGAGGGAGAGTTCAGATTCTAGTGTGGGCCCATCAGGTTCTACTTCCTTGTAAAGATTTGTTATGAAATGTATATAGAAAGGCATCAAATGTTGGTAGTGAAAAAGAATGTAATTACAAGATTTTGACTTTGAAAGTGTGAATGGGGTGATCAAAATAGTAGTAATTAGTTGTTAAAATTGATGTAGTAAGATGGAGTGCCAGTGGTGTCTGGAGTAGTGTTGTATTAGAGACAGAATGTTTGAATGACTTTGGATAAGGGTTCTAGTTTGCCTAGATATTGATGGTGGAATTCTTCAATAAATTTGTCAGCAGAGAACTCAGAGGCCAGTAGCCAAGCAAATTCTTCATTGGTATCTTTGTAGTCTAGCTATTGGATCTTGTACAGCAGTGGGCAGCAAAGCTGATGGTCCAGCTTCTAGTCAAGAATTTGGGCTATTTCTAAATGTTCTTCTCTGTTGACTTTGACTAAAGGTGGTGGTGGTTGGATTCAGTTAGGGATGGTGTTTTCTTCTATAGGTTCTAATTGTGACACATGGAATACTGAGTGAATGGACTGGAGATCTGGCAGAAGCCTCAGAGTGAAAGAGTGGGAACTCAGTTAGAGTATGATTTCAAAAGGGCTGAGGTATTTCTCCAAGAATTTTCTGGTCAGACAGATGGTTTTGATATGTTTGGAACTGAGGTAGACTTTGTCACCTACTATAAATAGGGGTGCTGGAATCTGGTGCTTGTCTGCTTGGGTCTTGTAGCAAGTCTGAGCCTTGAAGATTTTGTCTTTTAATATTTAATGAAGTTTATCAAGGTCAACTGCAAAGTCTCAGGCTTGAGCAGAGGCAATATCCTTTTTAAGATGAATAATGATGTTAGGGTGGTAACCCTTATTAGTGAAAAATGGGAAAATTCCAGTGGACACATTAGAGGTGTTGTTGTATGTAAACTCAGCAATGGGTAAGAGGGTGTTTCAGTTGTCCTGTTGGTAGGAGCAGTAAATGCAGATGTACTGTTTCAGAATTTGGTTTACCTGTTTGGTTTGTCTGTTGGCCTCCAGATAGTAACCAGAAGTAAGGTGGAGTTTTATGTCAAGAGCTATGGCTAAAGCATTGGTAAATTAGGAAATGAATTTGGAGCCACAATCCAAGGTGATATGACTGGATATCTCATGTTTGGAGAAGACATAGATAAGAAAAAGTTGAGGAAGCTCTACAGAGTTAATAGTGTCATGAGTGGGGATGAAGATGGCTTGCTTGCTAGCTTGGTCTATGACTACTAAGATGATGGTAAATCCATTGAAGTCTGATAGTTGTTCAATGAAATCCATGGAAATAGAATCCCATAGTCATTTGGGGACTGGTAGAGGTTTGAGTAACCCATAGAGTTAGTGTCTGAGTGCCTTGTTACATTCACAAACTGTGCAGGACTTAACATAGTGTCAAACATATTTACACATCTTTCACCAGGTGTAATTCTGTTGGACAAGCTCTAATGTCTGATTTTGACTAAAATGGCCTGCTAAGATGTGGTTATAATTGTTCTGTAGTATATGGAGATGGAGATCTCCAAACTCTGAGACATAGATATGGCCTTCAAAGCAGAGGATGTCTAATTCATCAATAGACTACTGAGAGAGAGAGAATTCTGAAGTGGCCTTAGCCTGGCAGAGGCCATCAGAGGATATAGGGTCAGAAGATTGTACTTATTTGATATTAATGTGGAGCTTGTCAATGTCTATGATGGCACTGGCTCAGAGGGTAGAGCCTTCAAGGTAGATTGCATAGAGTGATATGGAAAGTTGTTCTTGGGTGAACACCAGTCAGAAATTATGAGGATTGACTTGAGTGTATTGGCTATCCCCCTCTTTAGGGTAGATATTCCATCATCTAGTAAGTGCATCTGGTTTCCCACCAAGTTTTCCAGGTCAGAACCAGATTACTAGATTGAACTGGAATAGGTATTCAGACCAGCAGACTTGTTGGCAGATTAGAATCTTAGTGGTGGTGAAGTATTCAAGGTTCTTGTGGTCTGTTACAATGTCAATAGAGTCCATAAAGCCTTCAAAGTAGTGCCACCAATGTTTAAAAGCTTCAAAAATAGCCAGAAGCTCCTTGTCATGGGTGTCATAGTTTAGTTCAGCATTGTGAAGGCTCTGGGAGCAGAAAGCAATTGGATAAATTTCACCATCTTCAAGGTAGATGGAGAGGATAGCTGCAATAGCATAATCAGAGGTGTTGGTTTCTACCACTATCTTTCAATCAAAGACCCAGTGCATAAGGATGAGAGCATGTGTAAAGGCCTGTTTCAGATCATTGAAGGCAGCCAAGCATTTGTCATCAAATTTCCATAGAGTTCTCTTATGGATGAGTCATGTAAGAGAAATAATGATGTCACTATATCCATATATGAAGCAATGGTAGAAGTTGGCAAAGCCAAGGAAGGATTGGATGTCCTTAACCTTTCATGGCACTGGCCAGTCAACAATGGCCTTGACCTTTTCTTCAGACATGCAAAGTCCTTCAGATGATAGGATGTAGCCTAGGTATTCCATGGAATCCTGGTTGAATTCATATTTGAAACTCTTGCAGTAGAGTCTATTAGCTCTAAGGCTGCATAGGACCTCATGGACATGTTTCTGATGGTCTTCTGGATTGTCAGAATATATAAGGATGTTGTCAAGATAGACTACTACTGATATATTGAGCAGGTCTGAGAATATGTCATTCACAAATCATTGAAATGCCACCAGAGCATTTGTGAGACCAAAAGGCATGATATACTGTTCAAAGGAACTATAATGAGTCTGGAAGGCTGTTTTCCATTCATTCCCTTTGGCTATACAAACAAAATGGTAGGCATGTCACAGGTCAAGCTTGGTGTAGATGTGCACAGAGCAGGCAGAGTTGAGGAGGTCAGAAATGAGGAGAAGAGGGTAGCAATCTTTCTTGGAGATTTTGTTTAGGCCACAGTAGTCAACACAAAGTTGGAGTTCATCAGTCTTTTTTTTGACAAATAGGACCAGAGCTCTATATGGAGAGCAGGACAGAGTAATAAACCCATTGTGCAGATTATTATCAATAAACTCTTGTAGGATCTTGAGTTCAGATTCTGAGAGAGAATAAATGGGTCTAAGTGGTGGAGATGTTCCTTCTTTAAGGTTGATTTTAAGGTCATACAGCCTGTGTTCAGGTAGTTTTTTGGAGAGAATATTGCTGAAGACATCTGCAAAATTGTGATACTCTACTGGCACTGATGAAAGATCTGTCAGTTCCATGGATGTGGCTTTGGCTCTAATATTAGGCAAGGAAGACTACAGTGTGAACTGCTGGGCACCTTCTTCTGTACTGACTCAGACAAATGTGGCAGTGGATATGATGGAGATCTTTAGGTGTGCTTTCATAGTAAAAGACTTTGAGAAAGGATAGAAATAGATGGGTTCATACAGAAATAGAGTCTGCCAGCTATCCGAGGTGGACTTGAAATAGGGTGAAGCCCTGAAAGTTAGACTGATAGAGTCTGGTGGATATGGAAGTCTCAGAGATGCAGTGGAAGCCATGGAATTAGTTGGAATGGGATTCTGATAGCTTGAGCAGAAAGTGATACTGTTCTCAGTCCAGTCAATCAGTGGATTGTAGCAGAAGAGTCAGTTGTATCCTAGGACAAGATTGCAAGATGAATTCAGATGAGTGACATAGAAGTCAATGGAGAAGGTGTCTCCTAAAGAGAAACAGATAGGAATGGCTGCAGTTTGAGATATGCAGTTTTCGACAGAACCATCAAATAATTGAAGTTGCACACTGAAGATAGTTTTAACAGGAATATCATTGGCAGCTATGTACTTAGTGTCAACAAAGCAGTGGCTAGAACCAGAATCGATAAAAGCAAGGAAACACAGAATAGTAGAAGCTGGAGACCTATCAGGCTCTGTATTAGTCAGTAATTCTGCTGAAAGTGGAAGATGGAAGAATTGGTTGGAAATAGATGTTGCATTGAGGGTGATGACCTCCAGTGTGCAAATAGAGTCAATGCAACTCTGAATTTGCATGGAGAGAATAGGGTTGCTTCCTAGTTTTCCAACTCTGTTGGGGTTGGTTCCACAGGAGCAGTGTCAACTTCAGCTGCATGACCCTTGGTGGAGGCCACTGTCTTCCACTTGTTGCAGTCCTCAGTCTTATGTTTGACTCCACAGAACATGTAAAGATTGTTTTAGTGCCAGCAGTCTTTTTCTTTCTGAGTAAGATGGCCATCTTTGCCTAGCTTATCGGCATAGGGCTTAAGAATGGTAGATTTCAATATGGTACTAGAGTCTGAGGGAGAAGAGTTAGATCCCTTGGGTTTGGGGTTGGAGGATTGGTTGGAGGCCTTATTATTCCAGTTTTCATGGGCAATTTCGGTTTTCCAGATCTAGTAACAGACATCAAGTTCTTGGGTGAGGAGGCACATGTCATGAAGGTTGCTGAGCTTCCCATGGTGAGTCATGTCATCCTTTATGCAAATACAGAGACCATAGTAGAAGGCATGACAGAGGGAGTTGTCTCTATACCTGATTTGCAAGGCATATTGGTTAAATTGGATCATATACTTCATAATCTGGTCTTCATCATGCATTCAGAGATGTTCTAATGCATTCTCAGCATCTCTGATAGCATCAAAGGGGCTAAAGTTGCTACAAAGCTCATCTAAGAAAGCCACATAAGAGAATTGCCAGACTGGTGGATTCCACAGATTGGGGTTAAGAATATCTGGTTCAAACTAGTTAAGTGTGGTGTCAGCTAAGAAGGAGATGGCATAGTTGACCTTGCTAGCATCTGTTGTGAATGCAGTAGGTCTGTCATTGAAGTTCAACTGAAGGGAGATGATGAAGACCTTCAGTTTACAAGAGTCAGAGCTATCAAATGATTCTGATTCCTTGACTTTGGTGCAAATGGTGGCTGGCTTAGGGTTATTGAGGGAAGTGGAGACTCCTCATAACAGATTCATAAATTCTAGGAACATGTTCTGCTAGTTTGGGTTGTTGTTTCCTGTAGGGTCATTAGAGCTGCTGGGGCCATTGAGACCACCTGGTTCTTCTGGTCCATCTGGATCTTCTAGCCCTCCTGAAAAAGGGTTTGATGGATTACCATCTGGTTCCCATCAGATGGGAGTATGAGTAGGGGTGTCTTCATTTCTGCCCTCTGAGTCTAGGCTGTCTGAATTCCCATGCATGTTGCCCAGAGATAAGAGGTCTATTGAGAGATTGGTTCAGGCACTATACATCAGGCTGGCCTATCAGGCTCTATTGGTTGAGATGCTGGCAGCATCAAAAGGGTTAGAGAAATCATCATAATTAGATTAGTGAGCAGTGAAGCTAGAGTGATTGTAGGTTTCTCTATAGAAAGGTTGTCCTCCACTGGAGGCTGATCCAAAAAGATCTGGTTGTTCCTTTGAGGCAGAGGCCAGAATGTCTTCTATGGAAAACATGTTTGGATAAGTAGGCTGGGTTTGTTTGGGATTGGTTTCTGTGGATTGAGTAAATATGGTAGACATGATAAAATTTTTGACTCAAGGGTTTGAGTTCAAATATACTATTAGGAATGTGCCAATCAAGTAGGCTTGAGTGCACATGCAGAGGCCAGCAGAGTGTGTGAGCATCAATGAAGCTATTAGCAACATCACCTTTGAGTCAGAGCCCAAGGATCTGGATGGACAGAATGGAGTTCCATCAGAGAAATGAACAGGAGTATCCTTTGGAGTGGAATCTGATGGACAAGAAAGGGAGAAGTTGAAGTGAGTGTGAAGTGTAGATGGCTTATCCAAGTTGATATTTGAACTGAGTAGTTACAATGGTTATACATGGCTTTATATACTAATAGTAGCTAATTCCAAGTCGGATTCCATTAGGTTCTGATGTCAATATTCACTACTGAGTTTGAAGTCTAGATATTACAATGTGAAATATGGATGTGAAATGATAATAGTGAAAATAAAATTAATAGGTAATGGGGAGTGGCCAGAGTCCAGTGGGTTTCTGTGATTGCAGTCATAGTTGATTGAGGTGACACAGAGGCTGGTGGCATGTGCATAACACTTGGCATCAAAGAAGTTGTTGGAGAGGTTCTCATTCTCATAGTCTGAGATTGAAGAGAGGTCTATCAGCTATGTTATAAGTTTCAGAACCCAGTGTGCTAAGTGTCACTATTTCTGCTGCTGATTCAAGAGGGTCCTGAGGAGTATCAATGTTCTTTTTCTTTTATATGAACCTATAAACCTAAGCCATCAGATTGAGCTTTGAGTATAGTTCTAAATGTAGGCTGAAAGGAGGTTCAGGCAGAGGCTGGAATCTCATGAAAGAGGAGGTCTGAAGTGACATTTTATAAAATCTGTTGTATTTATTAAAAAGCATAATAGTACCAGACTATCCAAGCAGCTATTGATTGTTGTCCTTGACAGAGTTGAATTATAATAAGAAGTCTGAGGAGTGTTCTGATAATAGAGGCTAAAAGCCTGAAAAAATTGTCTGTCAAATCAGAGGTTGATATAGTTGATAGTGGTATTCAGTTTCCTTCATGCTAGTGTGCATAAGAAAAGAGAAGCTGAAGCTTTGAGCTAATTGTTATGTCCAAGTGACATATGACTTAAACACATGATAAATGAGCACTGTATTAAGTTTGTACAATCATGCTCAAGTTCATTTATATATGCTTATATAGTGTTATGTCTCAAGGCTAGTTACAAGTTGATTCAAGATAGAATGGTAAAGAATAAACTTTAGCTTGAAGCTGAGAATATACAGTAAGAGCTACACCACTTATATACTATTCATATCCTGGCTAAATATATACTTACTAATTATACATTTCTATACTATGTTACTTGTTGTTCTTGAGTGTTATTGCTACCTACAAAAGAGTATTGTTTGTCATTGAAAAGTATCATTGCCATTGAAGGATAATGACCAACTCTGCCTATTATAGTGACTAAGCATGTTCTATGGTCCTAAATGCTGGTCTAGATGCCTTAGCTAAACATAAATAGGGGTTAATCAAGAAAGAAAAATAGAAAAAATCATAACAATAATTAGATAGATATCCTGATAAAATAAGATAAAAATAGAAAAATTATAACAAGAATTGAAAGTTTATGCATCATGAAAGTTATCAGAAAAAGTTCACAAGGTCAAGAAAAGTTCACAGACAAAAGAAAAGTTCATGCATAACATATAATCTTCATGCCCAAGGAGATGCCTGTGAATAACAGATAATTCTTGATAAAATTACTGCCTTTGAAGCTAAAATAATTAGTTTACTGAAAGCCTGCTTAAAGGCAAAAGTTAAAAATAATTATTAAGACCTATAATTTCAGAGCACACAGAGTCTAGAGACTCATCATTAGAGTCTAAGTTGGAGGTGTGGAAAGAGACTCACCTAATCTTCAAAAATAAGAAGGATCAAGAGATAGAAGATCTGTGGACAGTGATATTAAAAAGATTGGTGGTATCTTTGTAGTCTAGCCACTGGATCTTATATAGTAGTAGGCAGCAGAACCAGTAGTCTAGCTTAGAGTCAAAGATTTGAGCCATTTTAAAAAGTTCTTCCTTGTTGACTTCTACTGAGAGTGATGGAGGTTGGATTCAGTTGGAGATAGTGTTTTCCTCTATGAGTTCCAACTGTGATATGTGAAAGACTAAATGAATAGAGTGGAGATCTGGTGAAAGCTTCAAGATGAAGAAGTGGAAACTAGATTGACCTAGAATTTCAAAGAAACTAAGATATTTCTCAGAGAATTTTCCAGTTAGATAGATCATCTTAATATGTTTGGAGCTGAGGTAGATCTTGTCACTGATTTTGAAAGGAGATGCCAGAATCTGATGTTTGTCTGCTTGAGTCTTATAATGAGACTGAGCCTTAGAAATTTCATCTTTTAGTACTTGATAAAGTTTGTCAAGGTTGACTGCAAAGTCTTAGGCCCAGGTAGAAGCAATATCTTATTTAGAGTAGACAGTGATGTTAGAGTGGTAATTCTTATTGACAAAAAATGAGAAAATTCTGATAGAAGTGTTAGTGGCATTATTGTAGGCAAACTCAGCAATGAGTAAGAGAATATCCCAGTTATCCTGTTAGTAGGAGCAGTAGATGTGGATATATTATTTCAGAGTTTGGTTTGCATATTTGGTTTGTCTGTCAGCCTCTGGATAATAACCAGAAGTAGAATGAAGTTCTATATTAAGGGCTATAGCTAGAGTGCAAGCAAACTGGGAAACAAATTCAGAGCTATAGTCAGAGGTGATATGACTGGATACTCTATGTTTGGAGAAGACATAGATAACAAAAAGTTGGGTAAGTTTCATGAAGTTGATAGTATTATGAGTGAGGCTTAATATAGTGTCAAACATATTCATATATCTTTGGCCAGATGTAATTCTGCCAGACTAGCTCTAAAGTCTGGTTTTGACCAAAGTAGCCTACTAGAATATGGTTATGATTGTTCTGCAGTATATAAAAACAGAGATCATCAGCATCTGGGATATAAATACAGCCTTTAAAAGGAAGGATGTCAGATTCATTAATGGACCACTGAGAGAGGGAGGATTCAGAAGCAGATTTTATCTGGTGAAGGCCATTGGATGATATAGAGTCAGAAGATTGTGCCTTTTTGATATCAGTGTAGAATTTGTTAATATTTATAATGATACTAGCTCAGAGAGTAGGGCCTTTAAGATAAGTTGCACAGAGTGATGTGGAGAGTTGTTCTTGGGTGAAGATGGGTTGAAAATTGTAGAGGTTGGCTTGGGCATATTAGCTATCTCCCTCTTTAGAGTAGATATCTCATCATACTCAATTTGTGAGGCATACTGATTGAATTGAATTATATACTTTATGATCCAGTCTCTATCATACATCTGAAGGTGCTCTAATACATCTTTGGCATCTCCAATAGCATTAAAGAGGCTGAAATTGCTATGAAGCTCATCAAAGAAAGCCACATAGGAGAATTACCAGGCTGGCAGTGTTAGACCCAAGCATCACATGAGCAGAAACACATAATAAGCAGAAATCTCCTCAGACTTTGGGAGATCAACTGAATTCACTGATGCATATTCTGATCGATATATCACAAGACCTTTGGATCAGCTCAAGTATAAAATAGTGTAAGAATAAACTTTAGCTTAAAGCTGAGGTATACCAATGAGAGTGAGCCTTCTTAAATACTGTATAAGTTGTTGCTAATTATACTACTGCTTATTATATGTCATTGTGTTATTGTGCTCTTTGTTCTTAGGCATCATTACCATTTATAAAAGGCTGATTGTGCATCGTCAGACAATGACTAATTCAGCCTAGTTGTGATGACTAAGCTTTATCTCATGATCTTAAGCACTTATTCTGGCACTCTGACTAAGTATAAATAGAGGTTAAGTCAAGAAAAGAATAGAAAAATCATAACATTACCCCCTTCTTAAGACCATCATCCTAATAGCTTAATTTGGAGATAGCTTGTAGTCTCAGATTGCCTCATCAGCATCCATCTGCCTTTTATTTATCCACTGGTTAGATTCAGGACTATATCTCTTCCAGCTGACTAAGTAATCTACAGTTGTTGTCATTTCCCCTTCTTTCACCTTTATTTTTCACAATTTATAGTTTAAGACCTGATCAATTTCATAATGTTCTTCATTATTGATCAGATCAGATGACAGAAATAGAGGTTTTTCTTGATTAGGGAATGCTGAGGTGATGTAGAGTGTCAGTAATGTCTCATTGAAGACATCATGGATTTTTCAGATAGTGAGTAATCTGAGTTTATATGTGGAGGCACCAATTTTGAAGATAACTGAAAAGGGACCTGTCTGCTTATCAGCAAGTTTCTGTTTGAGACAGAGTAAATGGAGGTTGGTTGTATCCAGTCAGACTTTGTCATTGGCTGAATACTTGTGGGTGGTATGACAGTTTTTATCATATTGTTTCTTTATAGTGGAGATGGCTTTTTCAAGGGCTGCTTTAGTTTTATTGTGAATCTTTGATATTGTGGTGCCAAAGTTAGTAGAGGACATTTTCAAGGATCTCATTGCAATCAGAAAGGTAACCATCTACCTTGATGACATTCTGATCATGTCCAAAACAAAGGAGGAGCACAAAAGACTAATAAGACAAGTGCTAGCTCTAATGAGAAAAAACAAATTATTCTTCAAAGCAGAGAAGTGTGAGTTTGAAGTCCTTAAAACTGAATACCTAGAAGTCATCATCAGTGAAAAAAGTATACAAATAGATCCCATCAAGATAGTGGGAGTCACTGAGTGGCCCAAGCTCACTAAGAAGAAGAAGCTTCAGTCCTTTCTGGAATTTACAAATTTCTACTGATGATTTTTCTATGATTACAGCAAAATCATCCATCCTATGACACAACTCACAGGGAATGCTCTGTGGATATAAGGCCCTTCATAATAACTAGCCTTCAACAACCTTAAACAATGCCTCACAGAGGATGTCATCCTCACTATACTGACACAGAAAGGGAGATTTTGAGTTGAGGCCAATTCCAGCAAGAGAGCAATGGGCACAGTACTCTCTCAAGAGCAAGATGGAAAATAGTGATCCATAGCTTTTCTCTCTAAAGCACTCTCAGTCATAAAAAAAAACTATGAAATCTATAACAAAGAGCTCCTAGCTATAATAGTAGCCCTTGAAGAATGGAGACACTATCTGATTGGAGCAGTCCAGATATTTGAAATATGAACTGACCACCAAAACCTATGCTACTTCTGACAACTGCAGAAGTTAAACTGACAGCAAGCTCACTGGGTCACTAAACTAAGCTAATACTAGTACACCCTACATCACAAGGCTGAGACCACAAACAAGAAGGTGGATCTCCTTAGCTGATAAGCTGACTATAACCAAGGAGGATATGACAATGAAGGGGTAATACTGATCTGCCCAGAGCACTTTAGAGCAATGATCATGCCTGCCAAAGAAGAAATTCATGAGCAGATCAAGAGTGTCACTAGAGACACCAGCAAATGGAACCAGCACATTGCTCTGTCTCTGAATCATGAATGGGGATTAACAAAGAAAGAAGGAATGATTTAATATGATAGAAGAATATATGTTTCTCGAGATCATACCTTATAAGGTGAGATCATCACCACCTGTCATGATCATGCCACTGCTGGACATTCTAAAATCACCAAAACAAAGGAATTGATGCTATGGGAATACTGGTGGCCAAAGTTAGAAGCTGAAGTGGAGCAGTATGTAAAGGCCTGTGAGGCCTGCCAGTAGGAAAAATCCTTGACTCAAAAACAAGCTGCACCTCTACACCTCATTGAGGTACCACAAGCACTATAGACTCATATCTCTATTGATATGATCACCAGACTATCTGACTGCAATAGCTATAATGCAATTATTCTGATTATCTGCTCTATGGAACTAACATTTAAAGGATGGGAAAAGATACTGTGAGACAAGGTACACACCAAATATGGCATGCCCTAGATTGTCATCTTCGATTGAGGATCTCAATTTGTTTCAAAATTCCTCAATGATCTCTATCATCTACTCAAGATCAAATGGAATATGTTTACCACCTATCATCCTCAGACAGATGAGTAGACAGAATGAGCAAATCAGGAGGTTAAAAAATATCTCCAGCTCTTTATCAACTATCACCAAGATGACTGGATGGAATAGCTGGCTCTTGCCACATTTCAATATAACAATTGAGTTCATTCTGTGACTGGCAAAACCTCTTTCTTCATCAACTTCAGTTGACATCTAAACATTACTAAAACTGAATGAGTACATATATCATCATCTATTGGAAAGTCACAGGTGAATTTGTGAGCCTGAAGAATATGACCATCAGTTTGAACAGCTCATGGTTAGTCCTGAATGCAGTCTTCCATTCATCTCCTTTCTTGATTCACATATTGTTGTACCCCTATCAGATATCAAGTTTTGTATAGTATTTGGCTCTCTTAAGCTTGTCTATCAATTCTGAGATTAGTGGCAAGAGGTATTAGTTCTTGATAGTCATTTCATTGAGTTTCTGATAATCCTGAATGGGTCAGAGTTTGCCATCCTTCATTTTGACAAAGAAGAAGGGAAATGTCATAGGGGACTTGAATGGTCAAATTCTTCTGCTGAATAAATTTTCATCAAGAAACTTATCAAGCTTCTGCTGCTCATTGTGTCTGAGTGGATATGTTTTACAGTTGAGATTGAGATTGGCATTAGCATTTGAGACCAGCTTGATAGCATGGTCCCAAGGCTTCAATTGGGAGAGCTTATTGAAACTCTCCTTCTTAAAGAGGTCCTTGAAATCTCATATCCATTCTGGTACCATCTCTTTAAATGTTTTCTCTTTCTTCTGCTCATGAGCTCAGGCTGCCAGGTCATTAGCATAGTGTACTGCTCAGAGGTGGAGTTCTTGTTGTATGTCAATAATGAGGATAGTTTTGCTGTTTTCCATCTTCTCATCTCAGTGATCCTCCAGATCCTCATCAGACAACTCAAATAGTATTTTTCAGCATTTACACCAGGCAAAGGTGACTTTTCTGATTTTTCAGTTGATCAGGGGGTTGTGTCTGATCAACCAATTATGCCCAAGGAAGACTTCTTTTGTTTTGAGATCTATAACTGCTAGATTGATCCTCTCAGAGTGATCTCCAATCATGAGTTATAGCTTGACAAATTCAGTTATTGAGCTGGCTTGATTTTTTGTCCCATCAGCATTGTACACTGAGATGAGGGCTGCTATGATCCTGATAGAAAGATAATGCTTATTGACAAAAGCATGGTTGATTAAACTTTCAGTGCACTGTCTACTAGAATGAAGACTGAGTGAGTTGTCCAACTGGTCAGTATTTTGATCTGGGCCTTAACAATAAGGTCTCATCCTGAATTCTTGGTGCATCAAATATATCATTTCGATCCATGTAGTTCATCAAGCCATTCCAGGGCTCAGCATTGTTCTGCTTTCTTTAATCCTTCTATCATCTCATTAATGACTTTCTCCACCCATACCTTGTGCACTCAGTTTTTGAGTATGGCTTTGGCAGCTTCTTCAGTGGTTGCCTTCTGAATGGCCCTCCAGATCTATTCAGTTTCAAAGGGTTTAAGCTATTTATTAGAGGTCTCTCCCTCTATTTAGCCCATAGGTATTTGAGTGTTCTTAGGCAATTCTTGAGTGTGTGTAGTGGTAGTAGGTATATTTAAATGCATAGGTGACTTAGACATATTTATGACTATAGAAATGTTATTAGTCTGACTAGCAGCTACTAGATGCACATCATAAGGTCCTTTGGCTGGTTCAGTGGAATTGCTCACTGGCCAGCCTCATCTTTTACTTCCTCCACTTTGGTCTCCATACTGAGTTCTTCTTTTTCTCTTTGAAGCTCAGCAATCTGTGCCCAGATGTCTTTTCAGGTTCTCTCCTTCTTTGGGCAGTCTTTTACTATGTGACCCTTCTGTCTGCAATTGAAGCATTTTCCTTCTTTCTTCATCTGGTCTATGTCCATGAGTTTTTCTGCTCCAGTATATGTCATGTCTGTCCCTGTCTTCTGCATGCCATAGGATGGGGCTGTCAAGGGTCTCAATGATTTCCTGGCAGTTGTCTCTGACAATTTAGAATTGTTCAGAGTTGGCAGAGTCAATTTCTTTGAATAATCTTGCAGAGTCAACTGTTCTGCTTTCTGCCTTTGTCACTCCTTATACAGCTTGATGATCTGTTCCTTTCATTCATCATATCCCACCAGCATCAAAGCTTTGATGCTAATGACAGATATCATGGTAACATAAAAGGAGAGGATGCCTCTCTTGAGGGCCTTGACTATTTGTCTATCATTTGTGATATCATCCTATATTCTGGCAAGCTTGGCAAGCCACTCCAGCTTGTTAAAGTAGTCAGTGGCTACTTTATCTCCTATTTTGTAATCCTTGATCTTCTGCTTATACATCTTCTGTACCATAGAATCAATGAATTTGTTATGGAGCATCTGTTTAAAAACCAGCCATGAGAGGTATCAGTAGTGCTCCTGAGTTATCAATTGGAAGCTTAGAGATATGAGGGTCCACTAAATCTTCACCTTCTCTTTGAGATAGAAGGTAGTGAAAACAACTTTATTCATGTTGGTCTCAAGATACCTGATATAGACCTTGAAGTACTGCTCACAATTGATCAGGAAATGATCGATGTTGTCAGAAGCTCCCTTAAAGAGATAGGGTTTTTGGAGTAAATCAGGTTTGCACTGTAGAACTGCAGCATTCTCAGAAAGGGGACTCATCAGGTTGGACCACTCATTAAATGGGAGGCAGACCCACTCATGGGGTGGTCCAGGGAATGAGTGCAAGAAGTTATCATCAGTGACAGGGCTTCTCTGTAGGGCAGCCTCTTTTCAGACTATAACACCATCCCTGACAGTGAACCCTAATTGAACTGCTTCTGGGTTATTGCAAATCAGCTCCTTCCCAGTTCCACTCTCTGTGGCTTTATCCAGTGGAGACTGGACTCCAAGAATCTAGCTTCTCTTGCTGGTCTATGGGTTTCAGTATTTCTGAGTTTAAGATAGTGCCAGTGTCCAGGATTATAACAGCCAGGTGGCTGTTGACTGTTCAGAGGGCACAGAGTACAAAAATATGCTCCAGATCAATTGCACTATATAGACAGCTCGTTTCAGTATGACAGAGAGGGTCTAAGGCATTGGTTGGACTTTAAACAGCAATTAGTATTCTGGTACTATGCCAATTGGATTCTTGGAGTGATGTTGGTTGTATTGTTCAGCAGTATATGCTATGATGGCATACTGCAGGATTTCTATTTGTTCAGATAGTTCAGTATAAGCATATAATTTACCAAGGCATGAGGCTAGCCAGCTACTGTTGTGCTATAAGAATGTCACTCCTCATTCATATCACTGCTGATATTCCTTTTCCCTCACATTCTGTATTTTCTCCTCTAGTGCTTCTTTGTCAGTGTTTTTGACAAGCAGATAGGCCATCTCACCCTCCAGATATAGTGCTTCACTGCTTTCAGTTTTCTTGATGGCCTCTTCCTTGTCTTCTCTGAGGGGAAAATCAGTGAGTGAGATAGAGATATTCCTCTTGTCCCTTAGCAGTCAGGCAGTCTTTATCGATCCACTGCTGTGGCTGAGTACTGGGCCCAGTAGAGGGGCCCTCACTGTGGAGCTCTGCTCTAGTGGCATAACTAATGGTGGAATGACTTCTGATGGAAACATTGTATTGATTTCCATCTGCTGCTCACACAACCTCCACTCACTTGCTATAGAGGCAGAAGTTTCAGTAGTATTCTTCATTGAGAAACTAGCAGGTGACTTAGCTTTCCAAGTATTCTCAGAGTGCTCAGTTGGAGACATGGGCATTATCAGGTGTTTATAATCTATAGTGCCTGAGGACAGACTTGTCATCCTTGAATGTGGTGTTGATACTAGGAGTTCATTGAGGAGGGGGATATTTGAAGGTCAGAGGGCTGGCAAAGTGGAAGTCTGCTTGCTCTAGTGGCAAGATTCCATTATCACCTGCTCTTCTTGTTTCATCTGCAGTGAGGACCTCACAGGATCTGTCCACTCATGGGTCTGTCTTGTGTTCAGTGCTGAGCTCTTGAAATATGAGAGTCAAGAGCAAAAGCTGCAAATAGAGCCTATACTAGTCCAGGGATCCAGCCTGGAGGCATCTCCTCTCATTCTGTCTTTGTTCATCTCTGTTTCTGATGTTGTAGACAGCAGCATTGTAGGCTCACTGCCCTTCTTCTATGATTTGCCACTCAAGGCTACTGAGAGCTCAGCAGTGCTCTGCTGGAATCTGTTGTCATCATTATTCTTCTTGGTGGACTGCTGCATTATAATTGAAGGGGACATCAAGATTCTATAGGGGAAATAGATGGTGGATAACTTTGTCCTAAGCTTCTTGGCCTTGCTGCTCATTGTCAAGCCAGTCAGAGGGTGTCTGCCCCATCCTAGCACTGGTTTCTGTGGAGAAGAGAGCTATGGTGAGACTGCTAGACTGGCCCCTAGATAGTACAGTGTGGAGTCTTGAAGCCATCCAAGTGGCATTGAGAGAGTCTCAGGCATAGTCAGCAATCCCATGAGTGTAGGAGAAAGAAGAGTCAGAGGAGAAAGACTGCTGAAAAAAGTCCCTCAGAAGCTTCTCATCCTCATAATCTGATACAGTGTCTGGGATGAGTATTTTTTGATCTCCTGAGACACAAGAGTGCTGGTTTCTGCTTGGTCTGAGTCAAGGAGAGTGCCACTCTCCCTCTTTTTCTTGATTATCCCCCTGATGCATGCTGCTAAGTCTGGCTTCTGGTAAGAGGCTGGTCAGAGGCTGGTAGGTCATTCATCTGGAGCTTAGGATGTCATGTAATGAAAGGTCTGGGGTTATGTTTTATAAAATATGTCAGATGTGTTGAAACTCATTGTAATGTCTGATGGCCCACATGGTGATTGATTGGCATCTCTGGCACAGCTGGATGATCACCAATAATCCTAACAGTGTTTCAATGATGGAGGCAAGGAGTTTAAAGAACTTTTAGTCAAAGTTCAGATTGATGGTATTGATAGAGGGCATTCAGTTTTCTCCACACTATAATGTGTGGGGAAAGAGAAAGATAAGCTTTGAGCTAATTGTTAGACCTAAGTGTCACATGAGCAGAAATATGTGATAAGCAGAAGTCTTCTCACACTTTGGGAGACTGACTGAATCCACTGATGCATATTCTGATTGATATATCACAAGGTCTTTGGATCAGCTTGAGTATAGAATGATGTAAGAATAAACTTTAGCTCAAAGCTGGAGTATACCAGCAAGAGTGAGCCTTCTTAAATACTGTACAAGTCATTGCTAATTATACTACTGCTTATTATATGTCATTGTATCCATTATGCTCTTTGTTTTTGAGCATCATTACTATTTATAAAAGGCTGATTGTGCATCATCAGGCAACACTGTTGCATCAAAAGACAATGACTGACTTAGCCTAGTTGTGATGACTAAGCTTTGTCCCATGGTCTTAAGCACTCATTCTGATGCTCTGACTAAGCATAAATAAGAGTTAAGTCAAGAAAAGAATAAAAAAATCATAACAGGCAGATTTTGCAGATTGAGGTTAAGGATGTCTAGCTTAAACTAGTTGAGCACAGTGTTAGCTAGGAAAGAGATGGCATAGTTATCCTTGCTGGCATCCACTGTGAACATGATAGATCTGTCATTGAAGTTCAACTGAAGAGAAACAATAAAGACCTTTAGTTTGCAAGAATCAGAGCCATCAAAGAGTTCTGGTTTCTTGATCTTAGTGCAGATAGTGGCTAGTGTAGGGTTATTAAGAGAGGCAGAGACTCTTTATACCAGATTCATGAATTCTTGTAATATGTCCTGCTGATTTGAGTTGTTGCTTTCTCCAGAGCCATTGAGACCATCTGGACCACCTGGAAAGGAGTTTGATGGATTACCACCTAGTCCATAGCAGATGAGAGTATGAGTAAGAGTTTCTTCACCTCTGTTTTCTGAGTCTGAGCTGTCTGAATTCCCATGCATATTGCCCAGAGATAAAAGATTTGTAAAAGAGTTGCTTTAGATGCTGTAATTTGTGCTAGCTCATCAGACTCTATTGGTTGGAATGCCAGTGGCATCAAAAGGATTAGAGAAGTCATTATAGTTGAATTAATAGGCAGTGAAGCTAGAGTGAGTGTAGGTTTCTCTACAGAAGGATTGTCCTCCACTAGAGGCTGATCCAAAGAGGCCTGATTGTTTCTTTGAAGTAGAGGCTAGAATGTCTTTCATGAAAAACATGTTAGAATAGCTAAGCTGAGTGTGTTTAGAATCAGCTTCTGTAGATTAGATGAATGGGATGGAAATAATAAAAATTTTTTTGACTTAAAGAGTTTGAGTTTGAATATACTATTAGAAATGTGCCAAATGATTGGACTTGAATGCACATATGGAGTCTGGTGGAGTACATGGGCATCAACAAAGCTATTGGCAATATCACCCTTGAGTCAAGGCCCAAGGATTTAGATTGATAGAATAGAGTTCTGTCAGAGAAGTGAAAAGGAATATTCTTTGGAATAGAATCCAACAGATGAGATAAAGAGAAACTGAAGTGCATGAAGTGTAGATGGCTATCCAAGTTGATATTTAAACTGAGTAATTACAATAATTGTATATAGTTTATATACTCATAGTAATTAATTCTGAGTCAGAGCCTGTTGGGTTCTGATGTCAACTGTTCACTACTGTGTTCAGAGTCTAGATACTACAATGTGAAATACAGATGTGAAATGATAATAGTAAAATAAAATTAGTAGGTAATGGGGGATGAGCAGAGTCTGATGGAACTTGGTGATTGAATTCATAGTTGGTCAAGGTGATACAGAGGCTGGTGGCATGCATGTAACAGATCTGCAGGAATCAAGCTTCAGGTCATCCTTCATTTCTTCAACATCTTAATAAAAGTGCTCATTGAGATTGTCTTTGGTATTCTTCTATGACTTCATAGTCTCTTCTGCTGACACTATTGCTATTAAGGTTGATGTCAGAGAGGAGTTCTGAATTATAGGGGCTCTGGATTTCAGGAGTAGTGATGTGCTTGATAATAGCTAAGTGACTAAAAGAGGTGAATGAGGAATGAACTCTCAGATACTAACACTTAACCACTGAATACACAATCACCAAATACAATTGAGGTCAGTTGTTTTAAGTATAATGGAAGCACTCTTGCAGTCTTGAATAAAATCAAAAAAACAGTTAATAAAGACAGTTATTCAACTTTATCTTGCTTTCTAAGATGCTCCAAAATACAGTTAATATTCCAATCCAATCCTCTTAAAGTGATAAAGCAACTTAAATAAATCACTAAGTCAAAGCAGAACTCAAAAACTGTTGTTCCAAGGATTAAGTACAGTGAGCTAGAAGACTGGTTGATGTACTGCAACAACAAACCATCACCAACTGAAGCAGACAAACTGAAATTGGCCATATTGTCATACAAGCAGCAGATTCAGAATGTGATCACTGAGGAAGCAAAGCTGAACCAAATGCTAGCAAAGATGTAACAATCTGTCAAAGAGAAAGCTAGAATCTTAGGTAGAGAGAAAGAGCAACTTTTGGCTGCTATAGATTACAGAAAACACATTCTCAGCCCTATACAATGCCTTCCAGCAGAAATTCTGCTTCAAATATTCTATCATACTATTGAATTCCCTATTTGTCACACATATTTTAATGACAGTTATCTGTAGACCTCTTATAACATCAATGACTCTATGTGGACCTCTCATCTCACTGATAACTCTATGTGGTCCATAGAATGTGTTTTCAAGTACTAGAGAGTGATGGCATTGTTATATCCTGAGCTGTGGATATACATCAACATCATCCTAGATGATGGACACATTCCATCATATATGCAGCATCTGGATGAACAATTCAGGCATTCACAAAATTGCTCATTATTTATCTCTATAACATACATAAATGTTGACAATTCTTCTGGATTTCTGGCATAACTCACCAGAATTCTATACACTGTGTCTTGTGATATCCAAAAGCTTTATCTATCTCTCTGTTTACAAACATTTATTGAACTTTCCCAGCTACAATTACCATTGCTATCATTGAAAAGATTTTTATTCTGTTTTCTTGATAATAATGCCTTCTCTGATGTATATAGAAAACCACAGTTATTGCATACATTCTCAAAGCTCTGAGACATAGAGATCATTGACATCAGTGAACCCAGCTGTTATGTCATTCTTTCTTGGCACCAGATTGTCAGATATGAAAGTGACCATAACCATATAATCAAATACAATATGGGCTCCACCACATATGATCAACTGAAGGTTCTCAGAGAACTTATGCAGCTAGAAAAATGCACTTTGCATATTGAAGATCCTTCTGCTGAGAGTAAATTACATGGTCAAATCTTTTCTCTCATATGCACAAAATTATAGTTGATGAAGATTTTCTCACATATACAAGATGCAAAAAGCAGATCTGATATGGTGCTTAAGCAGATCCTTGCTCAACTTATCTTATCTGCACTCATTTCATTGGAAGTAGACTGTCTATCTTATGAAGAATCTGAGATGTTCACTACTATTCAAAATCTCACTGTCATATTACAATACCCTATTACCATCCTCTATTTTGATCACAGCTTTATTTTGAAGGAGGATTTACTTGATATTCTTTGTAATGCACCTACCTTGATAGATGTATGGCTCACTTATGTCAACATTCCACTTCATAAAGTCTTTGCTGAGTTGATCCCAAAGCTTGATAGAATAAAAATTCTTGTTCCTAGTCTGTGGACACTTCACCTCAGCAGAAGTATCATATTTGATATAGAGGCATTTGTTGAAATGATGGGCATACAATGGCATTTCACTTCTCATCAAGGTTGTTATCACATCCAGTGCTTGAAGGAAATCAATCTATATTATCTTATTGTAATAGATGAGTCAAACAATAAAGTATATGATTTGACAGCTCTTTCCACATTGGATGAGTACATGGCAGAGAGATTGAGTGTTATATATAGAACTGAACATATACTAACCACAGAAAGGTGCCTATATATGTTCTAGTAGTTGAGAGTATGTGAGGAGTGGTATTGGATGAGGAGTGTTCTTAGGAGCAAGGGATTGAGGACAAAACAAGTCTTTGTTTGGACACCAAAACTCTCTCATGATAGTCCCTCAAGAGAAGCCATGCTTAAGCTGGCACAGGTGAGTGTCTGAAATACAAGAGACTGTAACTAGAGTATAATAAAAATAAAAAGGAAAAGTGGCAAGGGTGAGTGTGAAAACTGCTCAAAGTCAATGACTATCAAGCTCTATGTGTGAGATAGAGAAGAAAGAGAATAAGAAAATTGCAATGACATAAACTGGCTTTATATTTCTAAGAGCAAGTGGTATTTGATCTTTGTTATATACATTGATAACAAGAACAAAGGCAATTTTAGTGCCACTGAAGGTAAGGCCATTGTCTCTTATATAGATGACATTCAAAGGTATTTAAATGGTTCAATGATCTAGTGTGCATATTTTTTATATAACATCAAATTTGATCAAGTCTATATATCATTGATTTATTCAAGGACAACTAAGGATAAAAAATATATTTTGCTATCATAATATCATTCAATGTGACTGATATGCTAGCAATAAGAATCTCATAAGTAACGCATGTGAATAAGACCTCCAACACCAGATGGGATTTTCACCTTATTCATAATCTTATATGGACAATTAAAGCCATGTTAAAGCAGTAGAAGATGATTGTGACATCTTTTTCTGAATTCTGATTATACATGAATATTTCTCTGCAGACTCTGCAAACAGCATTTCTCTCTCTATACAGGATGTCTTGAAAAACAGTTTATTTGGTTGGAAAATCAGCCATTATTTGTCTCTACTGCTGATAGTAATGAAGACTATGTTATGAAGTTTTTTTCTCAGTGGCTGGCTAAAATCCTATTCAAGATTTTTCTCCCCATCAAAGAACTCCACATTTTCCGGCATTCAAAGACATTCTGCTGAATGAAATGCTTATAACTATCTTTACCTTTTGTAGAAAAGCTTAATGAGATGATCTGCTTGTCTCTTTCAGCACTAACACTTTAAGCCTTGAGAGTCATTGACATTGATGAACCAGTCAGTTATTTCATTCTTCTATGGCACCAGATTAATACCTATGAAAGCCACTATAGTAACACAGGTTATTTTAATATAGGTCCAATATTGCTTTATCATCTCACACTCAGCTAGAGAGTTGTTCTCTACTTTGTGAACATAACACTATGAAACTGAAAGATGATAGTGATAGAGCTTATCCTCTCACATGCACATATTTGTGGTCATTGAATCTTATGTTGCATGTGGCTTGTTTATGCAATGAGTAGCCAACAACTCTGAAACAGATTCTCTCTGGACTTACACTCTCTGCTCTCACTTCTCTGACAGCAGACAGCATGTCATACAAAGAAACTGACACCTTCACTTTGATATAGGAGCTTATAACTAGAAGATCACATTGCATTATTACTGTACTCCATTTGACAATGGTACTATTTTAGAGGAAGACATTCTCTATATCTTTCCAATGATGCCTACCTTGGAAGGCATGTGATTCACTCATATTGACATTTCCCTTGATGAAGCCTTTGCTGAGTTGACCCTGAATCTTGATGAAACAGCAATTCTTCTTCTTCATCTTCAGACACCTCACCTCAGTGAAAGTATCATGTTTGATATAAAAATATTCATCAATATAGTGGAGGCACAATGGAATCTTTCTACCCTTTATCATTATATGCAGCAGCTCAATTAACTCATCCTTCTCAACATAGCTATAATACTGTGCTGCATTTCACTGAGGATGCTTCATCAGTGTCTTGCAGATCTGAGCCTCTTAGATCATATATGGCCAAATGATATTCCTATTGAGATACTCTGGATAAAAGTGGCATATTATGCCAATCTTGACATAAGTGTTTTTGGCAAAAGTTCCTCAGCATAAATTAATCCAGATGGAGGTATAGTTTGGTATAGAGTATGCAATATGAGCTTGGCATAATGACTAAGAGCAGACATGGTCTCATCATCTTCATTGCAGGAATGCTAAGAGAAAAGTTAAAGATAAAAAAAAATTGTCTCTCTCTGAGACTAGAGCAGTTCTCATTAATGGAAGAGTGAGTCAGCTGTAATATTCATGATTTCAATATCATGAACAAGGCATCCATTCACTATTGGTGACTTTGGTGGACATCAGGATGGGAGTCACAAAAATATAAAGAATTCAAGCTGCATAGAGTTAGTGTTTTGTGGCATTTTAAATTTAAACTTTGCTCTATAGCTCTATAGAACATCCTATTAAATTTGACAGATGTAAGTACTATACTACACACTGTAATCACAGCTAAGCTAATCTTTTATCTCTCTGGACTACTTCAGCTCCTTAGTTTATCAAGTCAGTCTTCTTGCATTGTGCTATTGGTTCCAAATTCAGAATATCTCCAGAAGATAGCCTGGCAAAATTTTCTGTATCTTGGTTTCTGAAATAATCTGCTTTTACAACTGCATATCAAATCAAACCAGTGATGCATTTCCAGTGTTCTGGTGAATTTAACTTCAGTCAGCAGTTACTGATAACAAACTTATACTTTCTTTTCTGTCACACAGGATGGAGAATCAGTCTTGCTAGTATTAGCAGTTTCCATGATTCCAAGATCAGAATGTGATATAATCACAAGTTTGAGATGTAATAGTGACTTGGTGTGAGCAATGGCTGAAGTATGTTTCTCTTCCATGAAAATTTATCAACCTTATAAGGTAGAACATCATGTTAGGTATGTTTAATCCTTTTCATTTTTATTGACATGCAGTAAATATACAGACTTACACCTATGCAAACACTTTTACTCTAGCTAATTCTCAAAGACAGTGTCTGAACATGAGAGTGGATCACTTTTTGCTATTTTCTCTCCTTCTTTACTTTTATACATCAAAAACAAGTATAGAATCTATAAATAAAGTGTTCAAAATAGTATTTCTCCTGTTTGAAGTAGAATCACACTATTATTCTGAATTGATGATGCTCTTAAACTCTTCTAGGCTTGTGCAGACCTGCCTGGCCACTGCCCAGCTTTATTTTAAACTTACAGCACCTGTGGATATCTAACTCCTTTCTGTTTACAGAGTTTTAATTCTTTGAGTTATTTTTAGTAGCTTGATTGATCAGGTCTGATCAGATCCAGCCAACTAGTCCTATCCACTCTATTTCTCTTAATTCTAAGTCTCTTAGGTCACCTGATATCTAGAAAATTCTAACTTAGACATTTGAGTCAAAACTCAGAGTGCTAGCTACAGATTATTGGATCTCACTTTCTACTGCTTCTGAATAGTGCTGTCTTTACTCAATACTCTACAACCTCCTATGGTATTATACCTCTAGCTGTTTTAGAATATACTTGTCTCAGTGGCATATAGAATTGGCCCCATTTGAGATACCATTTCCAAGTTCAACTTGGACTTAGTATTTTTCAAGGTGTGATATAAAACTTTTCTAAGTTCAAACTTGACTTCAAATTTTTATCCTTATACTAGATTATTTTACAAAGTCCCTTTTGGACCTAATATTGGTGACTTGCATGACTATCAGCTTGGAGCCTCAGCCATAGTCCTCTTACTGGCTAATAGTTTTCAGTTACTAGCATATCCTAGTGTATTATGCAGAATTCACAAATTTAGAGTTGAACATATACTCAGTGTATCAGTAGAGTCATAGATGGAACCTCAGTTTGAAGCCAGTTTGGCAGCATCATCAAGGGAGTCTTGAGCATGGTTTTTAATTACATGCTCAGAGAGGGGGCAGTAGAAGAGTTGAGAGAAGACAGAGTGTTCCAGAAGTTGTCAGAGAGATTGTCAGTAAGGCCAGCCAGAACAGGAGAAAAGTGTGTCAGGATTCTATTGATTGATGCCTTTGCTACTCAATAGGCTGTCTCATTGAAGTGGTCAGAGTGGATACTGAAATTGATTGATCTGGCCAGCTTCTTTCCTTTGTACTTCCTCAGAAGCTTTCTAAATTGGTTATCTGAGGATAGTTTTAGGTATATGCCCACTCATAGGCTTGTTGGAGTTTCAGAGAGAGTCTGCTGAGAGGTTATGGAAGAGGAGAATTGATGAGACTTTGTTGAATTCAATAGAGAGTTCAAAAAGAATGATAATATCTGATGATCTAGATGGTAACAGACTGATTTCTGCAACAAAAATAAATAATAACAAAAAGCCTGAGCAAGATGCTAATGACAGTACTCAAGAGCTTAAAGAAGTTTGTAGTGATATCAGAGGCTGTCAGCATTCAGTTTCTTTTATCTGCTGATGATGTAAGAAAAGAGAAGAAGCTTCAAGCTAATTGTTAGATTTACTTGACATGTGACTCTAAACACATAATAAACTGATGCTGTGCCAAATTTGCACAATCACATCAGAGTCCACTTATATGTATTAAATAGTATTAGATTAAAGCTGTGCAAGTTGGGCTTGAGAGAAGAAAAGTGATATAAATAAACTTTAGCTTAAAGCTGGTCTACTACAGCAAAAGCTACATTACTTATATATATTTCTGTGTGTGATAAATATAATTTCTACTAATTGTATGTTTCTGTAGCTACAATACTATAGTATCTAGTTATTGAGTGCAGAACAATGAGATATTGTCTATTATTGTTATATGCATGCCACTAGCCTCTGCTTCACCTCAATCAACTACAATTTCAAATACAAGTCCCATTGGACTCTGCCTATTTTTTATTACTCACTAATTTCATTTTACCATTACTATTTCACATTTGTATTTCACATTCTAGTATCTAGACCCCAAACATGATAGCAAATAATTGACATCAGATCTCAACAGGCCCTGACTCAGAATTAGCTACCAATAATATATAAACTACATATGAGCATTGTAAATACTCAGTTCAAACATCAACTTGGATAGCCATCTACACTTCATGCTCACTTCAGCTCCTCTATCTCATCTATCAGATTCTGCCTCAAAGGATATTCCTCTTTACTTCTCCAATAGAACTCTATTCTATCCATTCAAATTCTTAGGCTCTGACTCAAGGGTAATGTTGCCAATAGCTTTGTTGATGCCTATGCACTCCACTAGTCTCTGCATATACACTCAAGTCCAATCAATTGGTATATTCCTAACAGTATATTTAAATTCAAACTCTTGAGTCAAAATTTTTTATTATATTCACCATATTTACTCAATCCACAAAAGCTAATTTCAAACAAACCCAGCCTACTTATTGCAACATGTTTTCTATAAAAGACATTCTGGTCTCTGCTTCAAAGGAACAACCAGGCCTTTTTGGATCAGCCTCTGGTGGAGGACAACTCTCCTGAAAAAAAACCTACACTCACTCTAGCTTCACTGCTCACCAACCAAATTATAATGATTCCTCTAACCCTTTTGATACTATCAGCATCTCAATCAATAGAGCCTGATGAGCCAGCCTGATATACAGCATCTGATAGACTTCTTATCTCTAGGCAACATGCATAAAAATTCAGACAGCCCAGACTCAGAAAGCAGAGGTAAAGACACTTCTACTTATACTCCCATCCAATGAGAACCAGGTGGTAATCCACAAAACCCTTTTTCAGGAGAGCCAGGAGAGCCAGATAGCCTAGAAGGTCCAGATAGTTCCAATAGCTCAGATGGCTCTGACAGCTCTGCAGGAAGCAGCAATCCAAACCAGCAGGACATATTCCTAGAATTTATGAACCTGTTATGAGAAGTCTCTGCTTCCCTTAATAACTCTAAGTCAGCCACTATTCACATCAAATTCAAGGAACCAGAACCCTTTGACAGCTTTAACTCTCACAAACTGAAGGCCTTTATCATCTCTCTTCAGTTAAACTTCAATGACAGACCTACCATATTTACAATAAATGCTAGTAAGATCAACTATGCTATTTTCTTTCTGGCCAGCATTGTGCTTAACTGATTTGAACCAGATATTCTTAACCACAATCTGCAGAATCTGCTAGCCTGGCAATTTTTCTATGTGGCTTTTCTGGATGAGCTTCATAGCAACTTTGGTCTCTTCAATACCATCAGAGATGCTGAAGATGCATTAAAACACCTTCAGATGCACAATGAAGACTGAATCATGAAGTATATAGTTCAATTCAATCACTACACCTCACAAATTGAGTATAGAGATAACTCCCTCTGCTACATCTTTTACAGTGGCCTCTGCACTCACATCAAGAACAACATGGCCCACTATAGAAAGCCAAACAACCTTCATGATATATGCTTCCTTGCCTAAGGACTTGATGCTTGCTATTAGACTCAAAAGACTGAAATTGCCTGTGAAAACTGAGACAATAAGGCCTTCAACCAATCCTCCAATCTCAAATCCAAGGAGTCCAACTCTTCTTTCTCAGACTCCAGCTCCACACTAAAATCTACCACCTCTAAGCCCTATGCTGACAAACTAGGCAAAGACAGCCATCTTACTCAGAAAGAAAAAGACCACTAGCACCAAAACAACCTTTGCATGTTCTGTAAAGCCAAGCACAAGACCAAGGATTGCAATAAGCAGAAGGCAGTGGCTTATGCCAAGAGTCATGCAGCTAAAGTAGACACTGCTCCTAAGAAACCAGCTTCAACTAAGTCAGAAAACTAGGAAGCAACTCTGTTTCCTCTATGTGAGTTCAGGATTGCATTGACTCTATTCACACTCTGAAGATCATCACCCTCAACACAATATCTGTTTCCAACCAATCCTTTTATCTTCTATTTTTAGCAGAATTACCAATTACTATAGAGCCTGATGGGCCTCCAGCTTCTACCATTCTGCATTTTCTTGCTCTTATCAATTCCAGTTCTAGCCACTGCTTTGTTGACACTAAATATATAGCTGCCAATGATATTCCTATTAAAACCATCTCTAGTGTGCAACTCTGACTATTTGATGGCTCTGTCAGAAGCCATATAACTCAAACTGCAACTATTTCTATCCATTTCCTTTCTGGAGACATCTTCTTTATTGACTTCTATATCACTTGTGTGGATTCATCTTACAATCTTATTCTAGGATACAACTGGCTCTCTCATTATAATCCACTGACTGACTGGGCTGAAAACAGCATCACTTTCTGCTCAAGTGACCAGAATTCCCCTCCAATCAATTCCACAGCCTCCACCACATCTCCAGGATTTTTATGCCTATAGGACAACAGTCCACTCCTTTTCAAGCCTTTCAGCTTAATCCTGAGACTTTTATGCTCACTGGACTCTATCAGTCAAACCTTCAGAGCTTCACTATATTCCAAATCTGCTCCAGGTTGTTGGTGGGCTTCATTTCTATACAAATCCATCTATTTCTATCCTCCCTCAGAATCTTTTACTATGAAAGCACATCCAAAGATCTCTATCATATCTGCCGCTGCATTTGTCTGAGCTAGTGCAAAAGAAGGTGCTCAGCAGTTTACATTGCAGCCTTCCTTGCCCAATATTGGAGCCAAAGCTGCATCTGTGGAATCAGCAAATCTTTCATCAGTGCCAGTAGAGTACCATGATTTTGCAGACATCTTCAGCAATATCCTCTCTGAAAAGCTACTCAAACACAGGCTATATGACCTCAAAATCAATCTTAGGAAAGAAACATCTCCATCACTTGAACCCATTTATTTTCTCTCAGAATCCAAACTCAAGGCTCTATAAGAGTTTATTAATGATAATTTGCATAATAGATTCATTACTCTGTCCTGCTCTCTGCACAAGACTTCAGTCTTATTTGTCAAAAAGAAGACTGATGAACTCTGACTTTGTGTCAACTATCATAGTCTAAACAAAATCTCCAAGAAGGATTGCTACTCTCTTCCCCTTATTTCCAATCTTCTCAACTCTATCCACTCTACACACATCTATATCAAGCTTAATCTTCAATATATCTACTATCACATTTATATAACTAAAGAGGACAAATAGAAAACAGCCTTCCAGACCTATTACAGTTTCTTCAAATAGCATGTCATGCCTTTTGGCCTCACAAATGCTCTGGTGGCATTTCAATGATTTGTGAACAATATATTCTCTGACATGCTCAATATATCAGTAGTAGTCTACCTTGATGATATTTTTATATATTCTGACAATCTGAAAGATCACCAGAAACATGTTCATAAGGTCTTACACAGACTTAGAGCTAATGGACTCTACTGCAAAGGCTCCAAATATAAATTCAATCAGAATTCTATAGAATATCTAGGCTATATTCTATCATCTGAAGGACTTCACATGTCTGAAGAAAAAGTCAAGGCCATTGTTGATTGGCTAGTGCCATGAAAAGTCAAGGACATTCAATGTTTTCTTGGCTTTGCTAACTTCTACTATTGTTTCATATACAAATATAGTGATATTGTTATTCCTCTTATATGACTTACCCACAAGAGAACTCTATAAAAATTTGATGACAAATGCTTGACTGCCTTCAACAAGTTAAAACAGATCTTTACACATGCCCCCATCCTCACTCACTGGATCCTCAATTGATAGATAGTGGTGGAGACTAACACCTCTAATTATGCAATTGCAGCTATCCTCTCTATCTATCTTGAAGATGGCAAAATTCATCCTATTGCTTTCCACTCTCAGAGCCTCCACAATGCTGAACTCAATTGTGACACTTATGATAAAGAGCTTCTGGCTATTTTTGAAGCTTTTAAACATTGGCATCACTATCTTGAAAACTTCATAGACTCTATCAATATCATAACAGACTATAAGAATCTTAAATACTTCACCACCACTAAGATTCTGACCCACTAACAGGTCTGCTAGTCTGAATACTTATTCTAGTTTAACCTAGTAATCCAGTTCCACCCTGAAAAACTTGATGGAAAACCAGATGCACTCACTAGACAATGGGACATCTACCCTAAAGAGAGAGATAGCCAATATGCCCAAGTCAACCCCCACAATTTCTGGCCTGTGTTTATCTAAGAACAACTCTCTGCATCACTCTATGCAACCTATCTTGAAGGCTCTATCCTATGAGCTAGTGCCATCATGGATATTGACAAACTTCACACTGATATCAAATAAGCACAATTCTTTCACTCTACATCCTTCAACAGCCTCTGTCAGGCCAAGGCCACTTCTGAATTCTTCTTCTCTCAGTGGTCCATTGATGAATCCAACATCTTTCACTTTGAAGGCTATATCTATACTCCAGACTCCAACAATCTCTATCTCCATATACTACAGAACAATCATAACCATATTTTAGCAGGCCACTTTGGTCAAAACTGGATATTAGAGCTAGTCTGAGACAGGACTACACCTGGCCAAAGATGCATAAATATATTTAACACTATATTAAGTCCTGCACAGTTTGTGGGCACAATAAGACATTTAGACACTGCCTCTATAGGTTATTCAAACCTCTACTGGTTTCCAGACAGCTATGGGATTTTATCTCTATAGATTTTATTGAACAACTACTGGACTCTAATGGATTTACTGCTATCTTAGTAGTCAATGACCAGACTAACAAGCAAGCTATCTTCATCCTTACTCACAATATCATCAACTCCACAGAGCTTGCCCAACTTTTCCTTATCCATGTCTTCTTTAAACATGGAGTATCCAGTTATATCATCTTTGATTATGGCTCTGAATTCATTTTTCAGTTTACTTGTGCCCTAATCATTGCCTTTGATATAGAACTCCACCTTACTTCTGGTTACCATCCAGAGGCCAACAGACAAACTGAATAGATAAACCAAACTCTGGAACAATATATCTGCATTTACTGCTCCTATCAATAGGACAACTGAGACATTCTCTTATCTATTGCCAAGTTTGCCTGCAATAATGCTTTTAATGCATCCATTGGAATTTCTTTATTTTTTGCTAATAAAAGTTATCACTCTAACATCATCATTCATCCTGAAAGAGATATCATCTCTGCTCAGGTCCAAGACTTTGCAGTTGATCTTGATGAGCTTCATTGATTATTAAAAGACAAAATCTCTGAAGCTCAGTCTCACTATAAAATCTAAGCAGACAAGCATCAGATTCTGATGCCTCCATTCACAGTGGGCAACAGGGTTTATCTTAGTTCCAAACATATCAAAACCACTCATCCAACCAGAAATTTCTCTGAGAAATATCTTAGTTTTTTTGAAATCATAGTCTAATCTGACTCTCACTTGTTCACTCTGAGGCTTCCACCAGATCTCCAGTCTATTCACCCAGTTTTCCATGTGTCACAATTAGAACTCATAGAAGAAAACACAATTTCTAATCAAACCCAACCACTGCTGCCTTCAGTCAAAGTCAACAAAGAAGAACATTTTAAAATAGCCCAAATCCTTGACTCTAAGCTGAACCACTGGTTTTGCTGCCCACTGTTGTACAAGATCCAGTGGCTAGGTTATAAAAGTACCAATAAAGAGTTTGCTTAGTTACTGGCCTCTGAGTTCTCTGCTGATGAGTTCATCAAAGAATTCCACTATCAATGATACTCAGACAAACCAGGACTCTTATCCAAAGTCATTCAAACATTCTCTTTTTGATACAACACTACTCTGAGCATCACCAACACCCACTCTTACTGTTTCAATCATGTCTTTTACAATTTTCAAAAAGTCAAATCTTATTTATATTTTTTATCCATCATCAATCTAACACTTTCTATATACATTTTATACTACAAAAAAAATTTTACAATCATAAAGGCCTGATATCTGATGAGCTTGCACTAGAACCTGACTGAGCCTTCCTCTCACTTTCTCAACTCCTCTACATTCTCATCCAGCCTTTTCAACATTGCCACTCACAAGTCCTCTACCTCTTAATCCTTCTCATTTTTAAAGATCAGATGAGCCTCTCTCCACATCTTCAACTCAGACTCTGAAAACAACTCCAAAGGAGATGATATATCATCTGACCTGTAGTCATCCTGGAGACCTGTCATAGCACTATGGACATCCACCACTTTATCTGCCAACTCATCTATATAATGCATTAACTTATATATTTATCTTGAAAGTTTATAGAGGCTGGCAGAGACCTCCATGCTACTAATCACCTCACTTGCAGTGACCTCCTTGTTAAATAAATAAGCAGTTTTCTTGATCTTGCAACAGATGCAAGTCCATCTATGACTGGCACCTTTGGTTGCCAAATACATATAGCAGTATGTACCATCTGTTAAGCCTAAGTGACACATGATCTAAACACATGATAAACAGATACTATATCACCTTTATACAGTCATGTCTGAGTTCACTATATATGTTTATATAGCTTTGTGTCTTAAGGCCATTGCAAGTTAGGCTTGAGATAGAATAGTAGATGAATAAACTTTAGCTCAAAGCTGAGATTTAACCAGCAAAAGTGAGCCTACTTATATACTGTACATCATTGAGATAAATATATGACTATCTATTGTACATTTCTAAGCTTTTGTGCTCATTGTCCTTGGGCATTGTTATTGTCCACAAAAAACTATTGTGCATTATTGAGGGCTGGTTATTACACCAGAGGACTGTGATGGATCAGCTTGTTGTGCTGATTAAGCTTTTCCCACAGTCCTAAGTGCTAGTCTAGGCACTCTGACTAAGCATAAATAGGGGTTAATATAAAGAAAAAGATAGAAAAATCATAACATTACCCTCTCCTTAAGATCATCATTCTGATGGCTTAATTTAGAGATAATTCATAGTCATGTATCACCTCATCAGCATCCATCTGTTTTTTGTTGATCCACTGATTAGATTCAGGGCTATAGCCCTTCCAACTAACTAGATAATCCACTATTATTGTGATCCCTCCTTCATGAGCTTTGACTTTTTGTAATTTATAATTCAATATTTGATCAATTTTATAATGTTCTTCATCATTGATCAAGTCAGAGGGTGACAGAGGTGGATATTCCTGATTTGTAAAGGCAGAAGCAATGAATAGGGTGAGGAGTGACTTATTGAAGACATCATGAATCTTTCAATGAGATGGGAGATAGAGTTTATAGGCAGAGTTGCTAACTTTAGTGATAACAGGGAATGGCCCTGTATATTTATCAGTGAGTTCTGCTTTGGGTGAAGAAGGTGGAGGTTGGTAGTGTCCAACCAGACTTTGTCATTAACATTATATGTATGAGCAGAAGTGTGATGTTTGTCATAATATTTTTTCATAGAGATAGCTACTTTCTCAAGTGCAGCACATGTTTCATCATGAATCTTGGTCATAGCAGATGCAAAGTCAGCTGAGGCAGAAGTCAAGGTATGGACATGTTCTGTATGGATGATGTTAGAATGATGCCCATGGTTAATGAAAAAAGGAGTTTTGCCAGTGGCTGAGTGTACATGATTATTATGTTGGAAGGCAGCAAGAGCCAACCATCTGACCTAGTCATCCTGTCAGTAATTGATAAATAACTGAAGGTACTTCTCAATCTCTTGATTTACTCTCTCTATCTGTCTATCTGTTTGCAAGTGATATGCCATTGAAGCATTTCATTGAATATGAAGAAGATAATAAAGGTTGTCTAGGAACTTTGAGACAAATTGTGGTCTCTGATCAGAGATGACTACTTGAGGCATTCCATACTTTGCATAGACCTCATCATGGAGGATTTTGACCCACTCTTCTGATGTTAACTCTGTCAAACATGCAATCAGAATGATCACTTTGGAGAATTGGTCCACAATGATGATGATTGTATTATAGCCATTGCAATCAGAAAGTCTGGTAATCATGTCTACTGAAATGTGGGTTTATGATAACTGAGAAACCTCATTCAGATGTAGTGGTGCTGGCTTTGGCTGTGTTGAAAACTTCCTCTGCTAGCACATTTCATAATCTTTCACATAACACTTGATATCTTGGTCTAACTTCAGCCACCAATACTCTCACAGTATCAACTCTTTGGTCTTAGTGATTCTTGAGTGTTCTGCTGTTGTGTGATCATGATACATGATAATGATTTCACTCTGAAGCTGCTGGTCTCTGGGGATATAGATTCACTTATTGTAGCAGATCAACCTACTCTCTTTTATCATCTCTCACTTATAGTTTAATGATGGCATCACATGTTGATTCCACTTGCTGTTGTCTCTCATGGCACTTTTGATCTATTCATAGATCTCTTCCTCCATCAGCATTATCATAGCCCAGAAATGCTTGGATTTTAATAATACAACTCTATTATTGTCATCACTGCCTTGATTATAGTCCACTTATTGGCTGAGAAGGTCTGCTTTTTTATTGGCTGCTCCTGCCTTATGGTGCAGTATATATTCATACTGAGATAATTTAGTGACCCAGCATGCTTGTCAATGGTTTAGTTTCTGCAGTGATCAGAAGTATCAGAGGTTTTGGTGATCAGTCTAGACTTCAAAGGTCTGAACTGCACTGATTAGATAGTGACATCATTCCTCCAGTGTGAGCATTATTGCAAGCAACTCCTTGTCATAGATTTTATAGTTATGCTCCATCATCATTAATGCCTTGGATAGAAAGGCAACTGATCACCATTTCTTATCTTGCTCCTGAGATAATACTGCCTCTATTGCTCCTTTGCTTGAGTCTGCTTTGACTCTGAATTTCCCTTCTTGCATCAGGATAGCAAGAACAATGTCTTTGGCTAAGTATTGTTTGAGATCATTGAATGTGGTTTGCTGAGAAATCCTCTAAGTCCAAGAAACATTCTCTGTTAATTGCATCATTGGTCAGATGATTTTACTGTAGTCCTAGATGAAACATCAATAGAAGTTAGTGAAGCCTAGAAATGACTGAAGCTCCTTCTTCTTTGTTGGCACTGGCTATTTGGTCACTCCAGCCATCTTGACAGGGTCCATTCTGATACTCCTCTCACTAATGATGACCCCAAGATACTCTATCTCCAGAATCTCAAATTCACATTTTTTGACCTTGAGAAATAGCTTGTGCTTCCTTATTAGTTCTAGAACCTGCTAAACTAGTCTCTGATGTTCTGCTTTGTCTCTGGACATTATAAGAATGTTGTCCAAGTAGATTATAATCTTTCCAATAGCAATGAGGTCCTTGAAGATATCATTCATCATCCACTGAAACATAGCAGAGGAGTTAGTAAGTCTGAAAAACATGACCATGAGCTTGAACAGCCCTCAGTTAGTTCAAAATGCCACCTTCCATTCATCACCTTCTTTAATCCACATATTGTTGTAGCCTCATTGAATGTCAAGTTTGATATAGTATCAGGCTCCATGGAGTTTGTCTATTAATTCTGAGATTAGAGAGCATGAGTAATAATTTTTAATTGTCATCTCATTAAGTTTCTAATAGTCTTGCACTGGTCAGAGTTTTCTATCCTTCTTTTTGATGAAGAAGAATAGTGATACTATAGGAGACTTTGATAGTTAGATTTGCCCACTAGAATGATTCTCTTCTAGGAACTTGTTGAGTTTCTGCTGTTCTTGATTGCTGAGGGGGTAAGTTTTGCAATCAAGATTAGCACTTGTGTTGGAGATCAGCTTGATGGCATGATTCCAAGGCTTTGGTTCTGATAGTTCATTGAAGCTCTCTTTATCAAATAGATCTTAATAGTCTCATGCTCATTCTAGTACTATTTTCTCAAACATCTTCTCTCTCTTCTCAGCATTTGCTTTAGCAGTTGGTGTGATGCACTGCCTGAACATGTAGAGCTTGTTGAAGGTTGACAGTGAGAATAGTCTCACTATCTTCCATTTTCTCATTCCATCAATCTTCTGGGTCTTCATCTGGTAACTCAAATAGAATCTTATGATATTTGCATCATGCAAAAGCAATTCATCCAGTCTTCTAATTGACCACCAGATTATGCTAAATTAGCCAATTGTGATTTAGGAACACTTTCTTTGTTTCCAGATAAGTGACAGCCAGATTGATCTATTCAGAGTGATCTCCAATAGTTAAGCATAGCTTGACAAATTCAGTAATTAAGCCAGCTTGATTTTTTGTTCTGTCCACATTGTAGACAGAGATTAGAGCCACAATGGCTCAAGTGGAGAGCTTGTGCTTGTCAATAAAAGCATGGTTAATGGAGCTGCTAGTGCACCTGCTATCGATCAAGGCAGTTACCACATGTATAAATTGATTAATAAGGGTTTCAATCTAAGCTTTGGTTGTCAGATCACATCTGAGGATTTTGGTCATACAGATATATTATCAGAGTCCTCAGAGCTTGTCAAGCTATTCTAGGACTCAGTACCACTCTACCTGCTTTATCCCTTCGACTATTTCATTGATTACTTCTTTGGCTTAGACTTTATATACTCAGTTTCTGAGTATAGCCTTTGCTGCCTTCTCTGTTGGCACTTCTTTGATAGCCCATCATGTCCATTCAGTATTGAATAGTTTGAGCCATCTAGTGGGAGTCTCTTCCCCTGTTTGGCCTGTAAGCATTTGAGTCTTGCTGGTTGGTGATTCATTTTGTATGTGCATGATAGTGAGCAAGTCAGATATATTTGAATGCACAGATAACTTAGATATAGAAGTACCTACAGAGATACTATTAGTCCATCCTATAGCTACTGATGACACACTGTTCTCCTTGGCCAACCCAGTGGAATCACTCACTGGTCAGCCCCATCTTTTACTTCCTCTATCTTGGTCTCTCCACTGAGTTCTTTTGCTTTCTTTTGCAGCTTGGCAATCTGTGCTCAGATATTTTCATGCATTCATTTCTTCTTCAGGCAGTTCTGCAATATATGGCTCTTTTGGCTGCAATTGAAATATTTGTCTTCTTTTTTCAGGTGGTCAATATTTATTAGTTTGCCACTCCCAGTGTACATGATTCTCATTCTTATCTTCTGAGTCTCATAAGAAGAGATGCCAGTCATTGATAAGGTGCCCATCTTGGTAGTCCTAGTCTGATTGCCAGATTTCAAATTCAAAGTTGATAGCTGGTTCAGCTTCCAGTACCTGCAAATTAGACTGCTCTACCCTCTGCTGCTGTCTTTCCTTGTACATCTTGATAATTTGTTCCTTCCACTTGTTATACCTCTTTGGGATGAACTTTCTGATGTCTGAGATCATCTTAATGTAGGATGATGGAGCTCCTCTTTTGAGTGCTTCCACTATTCTTCCATCATCAGCAATGTCATCCCAAATTCTGGCAAGCTTAGCAAGCTGTTTCAGCTCATCCAAGTACTCAGTTATCAGCCTATTGCCTATCTTGAATTTCTTTGATCTTGGCTTTGTGTATTTCTTATATAGCTGGATCAATGAATTTTTCATTAAGCATCTGCTTAAAGATAAGCCATAATAGCAGTCAGTGGTGTTGTTAGATAGTCAAATAAAAGTTTGGGAAGATTAGGATCCATCATGTTTTAGCTTTGTCTTCAAGATAAGATAAAGTAAATATGACTTTGTTTATGTCAGTCCTGAGATATGCAATATAAACCTCAAAATATTGTTCACAATCAATAAGGAAGTGGTTGATATTGTCAGATACTCTCTTGAAGGGATGAGGCTTCTGGAGTAAGTCAGATTTGCATTGAAGAATGGTGGCATTTTCTAGTAGAGCCCTCATAGAGTTGAGCCATTAGTTAAAGGGTGGACACTATTATTTGGAAGACAGGCCAGAGAATGAGTGAAGGGAATCATCATCTGCAATAAGACTTTCTCTGAGAGCCACTTCCTTTCATACAATTACTCCATTCCATATAGTGAATCCTAATCAGATTGCCTCAGGGTCATCTTTGACTGGATCCTTCCCACTGTCTTCAGCTTTATCTGATGGTGGCTGGCCATTGAGCAGCCAGCTTCCTTAGTCTGTCTAAGAGTTTCAGAATCCAGTGGGCCTAATAGTTAGTCAGAGTCAGGTTCTGGATAGCCAAATTGCTAAAAATCAAGTTGATGGTATGATATACAAGTATCAACTGGTATTAGTTCAGATCAATAGTGCCATATAAACAGCCTGCTTCAGGGTGACTGATAGGGTCCATGGCATAGGCTTCTTCTGGTATTTTAACTTGTATGGCAGCAATAAGCTGAGTTAGTCTTTCAGGTGGGTTGCATTGTAGTTTTTGATGGCATACTCTGTTGCCACATACTGTAGAATGTCTTGTCATTCATTATCATCAGAAATTTTATACTCCCTTTCCAGAGATGATGCTAACCAGTTGTCATCCTGCCATAAATATGCTGCTTCTTTTCAGTATAGTCACAAGTATTCTTTTTCTCATTCTTGTCATATTTCCTCCTTCAGGACTTTCTTATCTGTGTCTTTGGTAACATATTGCCAGGTTCTCCATTCAGGAAGAAGATTCTACTCCTTACTGTCCTCATCCTCACTCTCTTCATACTTGTCATCCTCACTGTCCTCAATAAGAGAGAGTGCAGATAGATTGTAGATGTTCTGACTGCAGGATCAGATCATCATAGGAGAGCCAGTAGCTGAGATTTGAGGGTTCTGGTTTATTATGATAGGGCTGAGTGAGGGTCCATTCTGGGGTTTGATTGATCTCATTGTTTCAGCCTCTGCCCATTCTTTGTTTCTCCAAGTCTTAGTGATAGACATAAAAGTTTTGATAATACCAAGGATTGAGAAAGAGTGCTACAACTCTTTCTTTTAAAATTGCTGGAGGCTGTGGTTAGAGATGTGGGCATTGAGAAGAACTTGGAGCCCATAGGCTCCAAGGATGGACTCAGCATCAGAGAGGATTGAGTCAAGTACTGACTCAATATAAAATGGAATATATTCTGTGTTAGCAATACTTGATGTGCTTCAGGTAATGGGATCATGGTTTCTTCTGATGGCCTCACTGGAGGAAACTGCTTTGGCAGATCTGGTCTATGAGTTGGTTTCTGTTCTGTTGTCTGTGCTAGACTCTCTGAAAGAGGAGTCTGAGGTCTCAGTTCAGAGGCCATACCAGATAGAAAAATCTGATCTCCATGTGGCTACTTCTATTTCATGCTAGTGATGTTGGAACTGATAGTTATACTGGACCTCCTTGTAAGAGTTCTGTGCCTGAGCCACTGCATACTCAACAATAGCTCAGGCTCATTCTTCTGCTTCCTTTCACTCAAACTCTCATCTAGCAATAATGTTAATATCTCAGACATATAGATCACTGAGCATTGAGAGAAGAGAACTGGGGGTTGAGGAGACTAGACTGTTTTGTGATATTGCATAGAGAGAATTATATCTAGAGTTGAGGTCAACTCTCTGGAAGTTAGAGCCATTCCAGTGGCATCAAGGGAGTCTCTAGTATGGTCTCCAATCTCATGCTCAGAGAGGGCTGTGAAAGGGTCAGAAGATGGCAACTCCTCAAAGAAGTCATCAGGAAAGTCCTCATCTTCATAGTCTGAGACTGGAGGGAACCCTGTCAGGACTCATAGGTTTCTGAAGCCTATGAGCCTATAGTCACAGTGTCTGCTATCAGTTTATTGAGGTTGGAGAGAGAGTACTGATATCTCTCTTCTTCTTCAGCACCTTGTAGATGTGGGCTGCTAGGCTCAGCTTTGGGTACAGTTCTGAGCAGGGGCTGGAAGGAGGTTCTGGTAGAGGCAGGAATATCATGGAATGGTAAGTCTGAGGTTATGTTTCATAGAATTTGTTGAATGTGCTAAAATGCTTGATAGTGCCTGACTATCTAAGTAGTTACTGATTGTCTTCCTTGACAAAGTTGGATGATCACAAGTAAGCCTAAAAGCATGCTGATAATAGCTGCTAGTAGCTTGAAGAAGTTGTCAGTGAGATCAGAGGTGGTGGTTGATGCAGGTGACATTCAGTTTCTCTTATGCTATTGTGCATAAAGAAAGAAAAGTGTCAGCTTTGAGCTAATTGTTAAGTTCAAATGACATGTGACCTAAACATGTGATAAATGGATGCTGTATTGCCTTTGTACAGTCATGTCTGAGTTCACTATATGTGTTTGTATAGCTTTATGTCTCAAGGCCATTGCAAGTTAGACTTAAGATAGAATGGTAAATGAATAAACTTTAGCTTAAAGCTGGGGTTTAACCAGCAAGAGCAAGTCTACTTATATACTGTGTATCATTGAGATAAATATATAACTACCTATTGTACATTTCTAAGCTCTTGTGCCCATTGTCCTTGGATGTTGTTACTGTCCACAAAAGACTATTGTGTATTGTTAAGAGCTGGTTATTATGTTAGAGGACAATGACAGATCAGCTTGTTGTGTTGACTAAGCATTTTTCACAGTCCTAAGTGCTGATATAGGCACTCTGACTAAGCATAAATAGGAGTTAATACAAAGGAAAAGATGGAAAAATTGTAACACTATCTTGATAACAGTGCATGCAACTCTCTAAAACAAAACTAAGTTAATACCAATCAGAAATAACAAGACACTTACTTTCATTGCTCAACTCCTCCTCATCCTCTACTGGCTCTGCAACCTCCAACCTTGCTCTCTTTTTAGGACTAGCCACCATCTCTGCTTTGCTATTATCCATCATACTCCTCAACTTGAACTTCTGCTTTTCACCTCTTTCTATCAGAACTGCCACCTTCCTCTTACTCTCCTGCATCCTCTTTCTCCTCTTTAAGGTTCTCTCTGGCTCCTCTAACTCATCATTCCCCTTGGTCCCCTTGTTCTGCTCATCATCAGACTCCAGAGACATATGCTCAGTCACCTTCTTGAAATGAAGGCTAGATCTGGAGCTAAACTGAGCCACCAGGACTTGCTGCAGCCTATAATTGACAGCCTCTACAGAAGTCATCTGCAATCTACCCTCTATCACCAACTCCTCCTGCAGCATCTCCAATGCAGCTGCACCTCTCACTGCAGCCTCTGCAGCCTCCCTCTCTGCAGTCTCCTTTTGAGCAGCCCTCTTTGCAGCCTCCTCTGTCTCTTTTGCCCACTTCTCTACTGCTTACTGAACCTCCTCTCTCTTCCCCTCCAATTCTGCCTTCTGCTCTCTTTTCTGTGCCTCCCAGGCCACATGGCCTGCCTAGACTTTTTCCTCCTGCTTCTGCTCCCTTTATCATTCCAAATGGCTCTCTATAGCCTCTATGAACTTGTTCTCTCTAGTCTGCTATTTCAAATAAAACAATTCTTGGGCCTTTTGAGAGCCATCAGAGGTAGACTCCTGCAGCAGAGGCTCAGGAGTTTTTAAAGGATAATAAGAAACAACAGAATGCATTATCAAAGAAGAGGAGATAGTGGTTGGAGTTGAAAAGCAAAACTCTCATGACATCAAAATTTTCCACTATATGCTCTTCCACCAGGCATCAGAATCTGTGCTCTTGAGGGCAAGAATGCTAATGGAGGGATACTGTTATGCACATACTACTAGTCTCTGCTTCATCTTGACTAACTATGATTTCAAACACAAGTCCCACCAGACTCTGCCCATTTCCTATTATCCACCAATTTTATTTTACTATTATTATTTCACATTTGTATTTCACACTCTAATATCTAGACTCTGAATACAGTAGCAAATAGTTGACATCAGATCCCAATAGACTCTGACTTGAAATTAGTTACTAATAATATATAAACTATATATGAACATTGTAAATACTCAGTTCAAATATCAACTTGGATAGCCATCTACACTTTATGCTCACTTCAGCTCCTCTATCTTGTCCATCAGATTCTGCTCCAAAGGACATTCCTCTTCACTTCTCCAACAGAACTCTATTCTGTCCATCCAAATTCTTAGGCTCTGACTCAAGGGTAACATTGCCAATAGCTTTGTTGACACCCATGCACTCTGCCAGTCTCTGCACATACACTCAAGCCTAATTGATTAGCATATTCCTAACAATTGTGCACTGAAGAATAATAGCATGGTGTGCTGCACTATGACATTATAAGCATCAAATTTTAGTTTTCCTAGCTCTAGATCTATCACAGCATCAAGAAAGCTGAGCAGTAAGCATTCTACTTTTAAAATGAGAAACTATTCCTTCACTATAGCTCAAGCAACAGAACACCAATACAATCTATCTAGAGATCTGCTGTGCAATTGATAACCTGCAAAATAATGATAGATAGCTGCTCACTGTCTGCCTCTTTGTGTCTGGCATGTAACTTTAATGCTGCATCTGCATTTAGGAGTGGATGCTTATTGGCCAGAGCCTGTGCATGGATAGATGCTTCATCTGATCAGAAGTGGATCAAGCATAAATAGTCTTATAAAGTTATTCAAGAAGGCATCAGATATAAAAGGTGTAGCTGATTTGAGTGCAGATGGCAGATTCATAGAGCAGATTGATGGTATCATGCTGGTATAAGTTGGGTGGAGCTCTTAAAAAGAATGATCTAGATGCTCATAGAAGCTATCACTAATAAGAGAACAAACCTTTAGACTTTCAATATTTAAAGGAGAACCTTGTAGATAGAAAAAGAACCAACTTTTATGATACAAAGTGAAAGAATAAAATTCTACTAGCCTCTTACAAGCTGAAGCCATAAGCATATCTAGAAGCCTTTGAGCCTAGTATTGTACAAGTAGACAGCTTAGAGTAACCCTCATAATCTCTCTCTTATTTCTTTTCATGTTCTGCTCATGTCCTGTCTATTCACCTTTAAAAGTGGATGCCAGAGCTTATACTACTAATGAGCCAATTGCTCTAGATGGATTCTGTTAGATCTGCTCTGAACTGCTGAATTTCCTCCTTGTGATTATAAAAGAACTTGCAAGAGCAAATACATCTTTCTTGCATCAGAGAGTTTGCTAGCCTTATAGCAGTCTACCTTTTATGATTAAGTAATTGTCTTACAGTCATCAACAAGCATCTGAGATAAGATAGATACCCTGATAAGATAAGATCAAAGATAAAATAATCAAAATAAAAGATAAGATAAGTGAAAAATCATAACACAAAGCAGAACTTAAAACTGTTGTTTCAGAGACTAACTACAGTGAGCTAGAAGATCTGAACATAGGGGTGGGTCACTTGCTTTCTATTCTCCTCCCCTCTTCTCTACTTTTATATATTAAAACAGATATAAAATCTATAAATAAAGTGTCTAAAATAATATTTCTCCTGGCTAGACTGAAATCAGGCCATTATTTCAGCTTGACAGTGTTTCTGGACTCCTCTAGAACTCCTCAGACCCATCTGGCTACTGCACAGCTTTATTTTAAGCTTACAGTGCCTGGTGGTATTTGACTCCTTTCTATTACACAAAGTGTTTAATTAATCCCTTTAGGCTATTCTTGATAGCTGATTAGCTAGACCCAATCAGACCCAACCATTCAGCCCTATCCACTCTACTTCTCTCAATTCTAAGTCCTTTAGATCATCTGATGCCTAAAAATTCTGACTTAGACATTTCAAGTTAAAACTTGAAGTGCTAGCCTTAGATCATTGGATCTTATTTTCTACTGCTCCTGGATAGAATGCTGTCTCTATTCAATACTCCACAACTAACTATGATCTTATATCTCTAGCTGTTTTAGAATATACCTGTCTTAGTGGCATATAAAATTAGTTCTATTTGAGATACCATTTGTAAGTCCAACTTGAACTTAGAAAAGTTCTGCATCACACTTTGGAAAATACTAAATTCAAACTCAACTTAGGATTTTTATCCTTAAGCCATGCTATTCTACAAAGTTGCTTTTGGACTTAGTATTGGTGACTAGTATGACTATCAGCTCAGAGTCTCAGCCAGTCCTCTACTAGCCAGTGATTCTCAGTTACTAACATATCTTAGTATATTATGCAAAACTCACAAATTATAGGGCTGAACTTGCATATAGCATATCAATGAGCTATAACTGCAGATACAGTTGTATAGACTCTAAATTAGTTACTAGCTCTTGCAATTTTTACTGTTTATATAGCTATACATTTTAGTGACTTGCCATCTGCTAAGATGTGAATACCTTACACTTACTCATACTATACCTTACTGACATATAGTAGATACATTCTACTTTCTTGTTTCAGATACTACATATACCAATCATAGTGACTTGTTGTCCACTAAGATATACATCTTACTTTTTTGTTCCAGGCTAATTCTCACTGCACTCATGTTGCCATGAAGTCTCACTGCCATGACCTTTCAGATTCTCTAGTTCACTGCTTAATACAAACTAATCATATATTCAATCTTATTGAATTCCAAAGACAAAACTGCTAATATACTAATATAAAACAACTCATAGAGAATGCTGATGAATGATACTGTTAAAGACACAACAGTCATAAACATCCTATTATTGAGAGTGAAAATAAAGAGAATGAATATTCAAGTCTTCTCTTCTCATCATTGGTAATTCTCAGTTTGATTGAGTGATATCATACTTAAATTCTTAGCCAGATTTAGACCAAGAGAACTATAGAACCTAAATGCTCTAAAAATCTTCATAAGCAAAATACAGCCTATGAGACTACACAACAATCAGGATCCTTATCACCTCCTCAGCAACTGAACTTGATTACTCATCAGTGCCAATCTCAAGTTCATCAGCTATCTCACTCTGACTCAATAGCATCATCCTCACTTTCATCTTTGTCTGATATTCCACTCTCTCTACCCCATGGCTACAGTGATATTTTTCAGAGCATATCTTAGGCTATAATATCATCAGAACATCTGATGAGCAAGCAGCAATGAAGTAACAGTCCTAAAAATACAGAAACAGCTGCCAAGTGTGCATGCACTATAACACATGGCAAAAAAGGTTTAAATCTACAAAATTATACTGATGTGGCAAAGTCTGTGATTTATGAAGTCTTTCTACAATACAAGAACCACATTTTTACTGTTAATGCCTATTCTGATGAGAAAATACAGATGAAAGTTGTTTATAAGCTCTGAAAAGAAGTCAGCAAGAGTGTGAGACAGGAATTTGAGCTGATACTGAAGCTTAGTAGCCTCTAACTCAGAATTAGCTATTATTGGTATATAAAGTATGTATAATTATCGCAGATACTCAGTTTGAATATCAACTTGAATAGCCATCTACTCTTGTGCTCACTTCAGTCCTCTCTTTCTTGTCTGATGGATTTTGCTCTGAAGAGCATCTTTTTCCTTGCTTTTTCAATGGACTCTATCTCATTCATCTAATCCTTGAGCTTCAACTCAAAAGTAACATTGCCAATAGCTTTATTGATGCCCATGCACTCCACCAGCCTCCACACATGCACTTAAGCCTAATCAATCAGCATGTTCCTAACAGATTCAAGAATCAAAGAAGTTCATAAATCAAATACTTGGACAATTAATTCCATCAAGCCAGAGTCTGTAGTGCTCATCATTATTATTGTATGATTATTAACTATTAATATATTCTCTGACTTCACTACTAACCAATTGCACAGCTTGAAAACTGTGTCAAAGAATGGTCAAGTAGTAAATTTATCACAAAAACTCTTGATGAAGATGTTTAATAGCCCCACAACATCACTCATTCAGCAGACATCTAAAAATAGTGCAAAGGTCAATGCAAAGATTACTGGAAACATACTTAAATAATAGTATAACAGTGCTAGATATTATGCTATCTCTCTATTGGTTATTTGATTTACTAATTATGGTTTTTGTAGAGCAAATGCAGAAATAAAAGAAAAGCAGACAGTGACCAGCTATCTCAACAATAAAGAAGAAGAGATCTGAGCCAAAGCTGACCTTGATGGTAGAACAGAAGATACAGATAGTAAGAATGAACTTTTCAGCAATAACAATAGAGATAGTAATGTTAATAGGAATGCAAAAAATGAGATGAAGGAATGACCAGTAGTGTGTACTAGTAGCTATAGCATAATCTAATTTAACTAGTAGTTGATATGCTACAAATTTGTGTGATATATTGACTGAATATATGTCTACTATAGAAGTTGATGAAACTATCAGTGTTGATGGTTGTAATACTGTTATAGAATCATAATACTACTATAGCAGTCTAAGACTGCTACATATAACTTAGATGCAGCTATAGCAGAGCTATAAGCAAGTACATACTTGTGCCTACATACTACATGCTAGTATCTAAGAGGGATATGCTACTAAGATATGTAGACTATGTACATGACATAGCTGAACATATCATACTGGATTTTTCCTGATGACCTTTGGCAGCTTGAACTCATGGAAGCTAAAAGCATTCATTATCTTATTACAGTTCAACTTCAATAACAGGCCTGAGACTTTTAGAGTTGAGGCTGTTAAAATTAACTATGCTATCTCTTTCCTTTCTAGTGTCACTTTTGACTGATTCAAATCAGACATCCTATATTCAAACTACACTAACCTCTCTACTTGAGCATACTCCTATGTCATCTTTCAGAACTCCAGACTAATTTTGGCCTATTCAATGCAGTTGATGATGCTGAGAATGAACTTGAAAATCTTCAGATATGTGACAGAGATTGGATTATGAATTATATAGTCCAGTTTAACCAATATGCTACCATCATCAGCTATAGCAACAACTCCCTCTGCTGCACCTTCTATTATAAACTTTGCCCATGAATTAAAGATGATATGACTTACTGTAAAAAACTAAACAATCTACATGATATGTGCAATCTAGAAGCTTAATGCTCACTATTGGACTCAGAAAGCTGAGATTGCAAGAGAAACCTATAATAAAACTCTTCACAACTCCTTTTTCTCATCCTCCAACAAATCTAAGGGTTCAGATTCCAACTCAAACTCCCACAGTAATTTCACAGGCTTTAAATCTTACAACTTGAGCTCTATGGAATTCTTTTTCTCTTTATTTTCCAACTCTTCAGATGCTTTCATGAAGTCTCACACTGATAAGCTAGACAAAGATAGTGAGCTCACTTCTGAGAGAAAGAAACACCACTGCAAGAATAACCTCTGCATACTCTATAGAGGTAAGTGCAAGACTGAAGATTACAACAAGTGCAAGTCTATAGCCTCCACTAAAGGCCATACAGCTGAAGTCACTACTCCTGCCTCTAGTGATTTGACTCCTGTGGAGTCAGAAAGCTAGAGAGCAATCCTGTATCCTCTGCACAAAGACAAAATTACATTGACTATCTGTTATGTGCATGCTGCTGGCCTTCACTCCACACCAACTTCAACTTCTAAGTTCCATCCAACCACCACAACCCAGAGACCAACAGTTTCCACCTGCTCACCATATACCACTCTATTTGCAATCTACTTTTCATTTCACATATTAATTTCTAGAGCCTGATTTTAATAATGAATAGATAGCACTGGAGCCTATCAGAATTAGCTACCATTAGTATATAAGCTCTGTAATATCACTGTAAATGCTCAGTTTGAATAACTTGGTTCAGCCCAATACTTCATCCTTATCTCAGCATCTCAAGTCTGATGGATTCTGCTCTATTTATATTGTCTTATTTCTTCACCACTCCACTCTCTCCATAGACTTTACTCTGCTTCACAGTCATATCTTTTGGACTCTGACTCAAGAGTGATGTTGCTAATAGCTTTGCCAAGCCCATGTGCTCCACTAGCTTCTGTGCATGCAATCCAAGCCTATCTATTGGCACATTCCTAACTGTATATTCAAACTCAACTCCTTGAGTTGAAATTTTTCTTCATTATGTCCACCACATTCACTCAACCTCTAGAAGCAGAATCTGAAAACACTCAACCCAAATGTATCTTCTCTATAGAGGATATTATGGCCTCCACATCTAAGGAATGTGCAGACTTATTTGAAGCAGCTTCTAGTAGAGAGAAAAGCTTCTGTAGAGAGACCTAAATCCACTTCATCTTCATTGCCTGCCAATCCAACCATGATGATTTATCTAACCCCTTCAATGCCATTAATAAACCTCATTGGACAAATCCCATATATGATTTTTGGAATAATCCTATAATGGATTTCATATCTCTAGATACTGTTTATAGAAACACAGATGACACAGACTCCAATGGAGAAGGCAACAATGACACTCCTACTCACATTCCATATTATTGTGGACTGAATGATGCTCCACCCAACACTTCTTCAGACAACCCAGATGGCTCTGGCAGATCCAGTAGACCAGATAGTCCTGACACTCCCAACAGCCTCAGCAGTGGAACAACAACAACATCTCTAATATTAGAGCAAAACATGATATAATAATTTATAAATCTACTATGTGAGATTTTCACTTTTCTCAACACTAAGGTCAAGGAGCTAGACACTTTTGATAGCTTCAATCTCTGAAAACTGAAGGTATTCATAGTCTCTCTTCAAACTTCAATGACAGAATCACTACATTTGTGGCAGATGCCAATAAACTCAACTATGCCATCTCTTTTCCTATCTGGCATCTGTTCATGATATGAGTAGGAGTGTCATTGTTGCCTTCTCCATTGGAGTCTGTGTCATCTGTGTTTCTATAAACAGTATCTAGAGATATGAAATCCATTATAGGATTATTCCAAAAATCATATATGGGATTTGTCCAATGAGGTTTATTAATGGCATTGAAGGGGTTAGATAAATCATCATGGTTGGATTGGCAGGCAATGAAGATGAAGTGGATTTAGGTCTCTCTACAGAAGCTTTTCTCTCTACTAGAAGCTGCTTCAAATAAGTCTGCACATTCCTTAGATGTGGAGGCCATAATATCCTCTATAGAGAAGATACATTTGGGTTGAGTGTTTTCAGATTCTGCTTCTAGAGGTTGAGTGAATGTGGTGGACATAATGAAGAAAAATTTCAACTCAAGGAGTTGAGTTTGAATATACAGTTAGGAATGTGCCAATAGATAGGCTTGGATTGCATGCACAGAAGCTAGTGGAGCACATGGGCTTGGCAAAGCTATTAGCAACATCACTCTTGAGTCAGAGTCCAAAAGATATGACTGTGAAGCAGAGTAAAGTCTATGGAGAGAGTGGAGTGGTGAAGAAATAAGACAATATAAATAGAGCAGAATCCATCAGACTTGAGATGCTGAGATAAGGATGAAGTATTGGGCTGAACCAAGTTATTCAAACTGAGCATTTACAGTGATATTACAGAGCTTATATACTAATGGTAGCTAATTCTGATAGGCTCCAGTGCTATCTATTCATTATTAAAATCAGGCTCTAGAAATTAATATGTGAAATGAAAAGTAGATTGCAAATAGAGTGGTATATGGTGAGCAGGTGGAAACTGTTGGTCTCTGGGTTGTGGTGGTTGGATGGAACTTAGAAGTTGAAGTTGGTGTGGAGTGGAGGCTATCAGCATACACATAACAATGTCCAACCTTCCTCATTCAAATTCATATTAGTAGCAATGGGAATGAGTTCCTTTAAGAACTGGTTGACCACTGCTAAAATGGCATCATGCCCTTTGGACTCAGAGAGAGATCCTATCATATCTACTGAGACTACCTTCCATTTGTCTGATCTCATTTGGGTGCAGTGGTGTTGTCCTCTTCTGCATGCTCAATTTTACTTGCTGGCACATTTTACAGCCCTTAACATAGGCCTCTACTGACTGTTTAAGGTTTAGCTATCAGTAATTGCATGTGACTAGTTCCTGAGTCTTTGCAATTCCTGGGTGCCCTGCCATTAGGTGATCATGGCAAGTCATGATGATCTCACTATGCAACTTCTTGTTGGCAGGAATATATAGTTGGTCATGGAAATAATATCCTTCCAACACTGACTCAGATCTAGTGTTGCTATCAGAGTCCTCTCTGGTCATCATCCATGATCTTGGATGTCATGTCAGATAAAGGAAAGAGTAAATAGAAGAGAAATTACCAGTTTATGTTGCCTCAGGAGAGTGCAGGAGTGACAGAAAGTATTTATTCTATTTTTTTGGTATTATTTGGATTTATTTATTTTACATAACCTTGTTTGGCAGCATGAAAAGGTTTTTTGGAATGGCTGTAGTTGCTAAGGATAAAATCAATAAAAATATGTCAATGCATATAATGGTATCATGATGAGAGTACAGTAGCAAATGGACTTAAATGACACTGTCCTCTAGAGTTAGTAATCCTGTCCATGAATCAAACATACGCTGCATAGGAGCCAATCACTGGCCTATGGTCACTCCTCCCTTCTAATCTTCTCATGCCCCGGTCATCTAATGTATCATAACTCAAACAAATAACATCTCCCTTCCTCCGGACCTCAGTTCTAGTATTCTCCCGGTCCGCCTCAAGGCTATTATTATGTGATAAAAAAGGGAAGAAGCGCCACCTTGATGGTGTCGATATTCGTTGTGTGTGCTCCCGGATCGCCCTTTCCAAAGGAACGAATGGGTTTTGATTTACTTCCGAGTTGGTGGTATGGCTAGTCGATACGCGTCGTGGTGGTATTGGATCAGTGGTAGAGCCGACGGAATGGCGCCGCCGAGTGTTTATATCGTTGAAGTTCTTCCGGGGAAGTGATGGCGGTGTTTCTGTAATAGGAAAGTGAGCAGCCGATGTGCTATAAGGTACTGTGGTATGCTCCGGTAGTTGGGTATCAGAATGTTGTGCGAGGTTGGCAATGCGAGAAATTGGAGATGTATTGTGTAAAATATCATGGGAGACGAGCGGGGAATCTGCTGATATCGAGCTGGACTTGAGAGATCCTGTTGATTCCCTCCGCATCGCAGAGAGAGGTCGGAAGGCGTGAGCAAGGAATTGGCCCATTCTTGTTCGTGCCCTAGAAGGCGGTTCTGGCCACTCCTCTTTGGGTTCGGGTTCGGGTTCGGGAACGACCGTGGACTTCCACAATATGCGGTCGCACCTGGAGGTGAATCAGCTTTACATAGACAATATACAGACATGAACGCACCAGCTCGGAACACGTTTCTTATGAGACGAATCATAAACACCCTTGTCTACATCGCTTATGCCATCTTCATCGTCGCTAGGTACACTCGACTTTGTTGAGCTCACTCTGCCCAAAGGCGGAGGCTTAAGTAGCTGCGATTCGCCGCCGTCCAGTGAAATAGCCCTCTCCTCGCGTAAAGGCGTCTTGATCTCGCTGACAATATCGACCGAAGTGTGCGGCTTGTGACTCTTCAAGACCTCAACGTCAGGACTGTCTCTCCTCTTGAGCCATCTCGCAGGAGATGCTCGCACACTCGGCGAAAGCATGGAAAACCATTTTATCTTCGCTCTGTGTGCAGCCGTGGACAACGACACTTTGCTCCCGGGCGTGGTACTCTGCGACATAAGTGGCGAATCCAACTCGCCGTCGTCCACCTCCATGACAAGTCTTGAATGCGTGGATGTCCACGCGGACGAAGACAGCGAAGTATTCTCTCCTTCGCCTTCCTCATCCGCATCGTCATCCTCTACAAATTCTAATTCTTTCTCTTTCTCTTCAACTTCAGTGAGTGGGTGTGATCTTTCGCCACGCCAACGATCCGGTCGAGAGCTATATTTTGGCCGCTTCAACGTGCGCAGCACGTCATACTTGAATGTCGGCGGGAAATCTATGGGCGCCTCTTGGAAACCGACGAAAGCTTGTTCTTTCTCCATGATGTTTCGTAGCTGGTCAAAAGCGAGTGCTTGCGCGTAATCTATTCCGGATTGTCGGAAAAATATGCAAACGAGACAGAGAACCCGACACACCCTGCCGTGATATCAACCAGTCTGCATGTAACCGTGAAATGTTCAATCGAAAATTGAGATCGCCGAATATAAAGGTAAAGTCGAATTTGTCGGTGAGATCTGAAGAAGACGTTAACTGCATGTCAACACTATCTGCCAGGACCGAACCTTCGGCCATCATCCGCTCGTCGGTATGGGATAAAAAGTCGTCCACGGAAAGCTCGGACTAGATAGAAACGTCAAGTCCGATCTACGATGCGCGAAGGTCGGCCCACCTTGATTTTGGCAAGATTGGCCAAGCGGTGATTTACTTTGCCTTTATGAGCCGTCAAATGGCAGTTGAGAAAGAGAAAAGACATTCCGTCTATTTTCATGCTGATGCCGACGGCGCCCTTATTCCCGACTCTCCCTCCAATAAGCCCGGCTGTAACTGCAGATTTGGATGTTCCTACGCAAGTTTTAGAACGACAGCTGTGTGACATAATGGAACTCACCATCAACATGGCTTTTCAAATCACGATGGATATAGACCGCTAGATATATGCCCATCATACGTTCCTTGATGAGCAGCTGGTAAGGACCCTTCCGAGGCTCCTTCGACGTTACGCGTGGGGAGAGAGGTTTGGGCATACTGATATCATTTGGAGTGGGGGAAGACAGGCGCGTGCCGCAGGATCCACCGTGGCATAACCAATCTTCTACCATTGACGTCCAACCGGTGGGAGTTTCATATGGCAAGTCCTCGGCGTTCTTCTTCGACTTGACGGTATCATCCTTGACGGAGTGCTTCGACGAGCGCTCCTTGTCCTTGTCGTCCTTCTCAATTAGTTTGAAACCGGCGCCGAGGCCCATCGGCATGCCTAGCTACTGATTAGACATGGAAGCCGTAGGACAGAGTCCCAACTTGCCAGACATAGAAGGACACTCCTGACCAGCACTGTAGGATCATTAAATGAAGGCCGTAGCAGATGAGCGTGAAACGTACATTACGACAAGGTGATATGGGTGGGTGTTGTCTGCAGACAGGACAGGAAAAGCGTCAGGCGACAAAGGCGTGTTCGACGTGTACAGAGGAACTTTGCCCAGCAGTTCCTCAAGATCTCCCTACAAAGGTGATTACTGGTTGTCAGCAACAAGGACAGCATTAGGACGGACCTTGGGAACTGAATCGTGCATATTCCAAGTCAATATCCTAATCTTGAGAAACCTGGGCGAAGGAACTGTCGATTTCGCGATAGGGGGCATCTGTCGGTCGTGAACAGTCGAGTCGGACGATGGTGGGGGGGAATGGGGGAAAAGAGCGTGTAAACGAGCAAGAACGGTTTGCGGGGCTGTAAGGACATTGAGGGCAGTCGTTGGCTGGACAGTGAATATCTCACCTTGCCGCGAGGGCAGTATAGGAGTATCAGGCATGGTGATTCACATGTACAGGGGAAATAGGCGGGGAAATAGGCTATCAATGCTGAGACATGTAGTCGAAATACAACAACAAATAATAGATTGCATCTATCTAAGACTATTTAAGGAGAGATGGTGACCTCGACCTCGACACCCGGCTCCAGACTGATAGATGTCTACAGCCAGCAGTGAGAAAAAATCAGCTGAATAACTGAATGATACGTACAATTTGCTTGACAATCTCGCTGGAAGAGTGGAGGTCAATGAGGCGCTTGTGAACCTTGAGCTCATAGCGGTCCCACGTCTTCGATCCTTCACCACAAGGCTACATCGAAAGCTAAGCAAAAAAAGAAAGAAAATACCGGGGAAGAGGATATTGTGACTCACAGTCTTACGGGTGGTGATCTTGAGGACCTTGGTGGGGAGACGGACGGGACCCTTGACACGGAGCTGCTTGTCCTTGGCACGGTTGATGAGGTCGTTCGAGACTGCACGATAATGAAAGCAAGAACACAGACAACAAACGGGTACCTACACTTTTCAAGGTTCTTGACGTTGCTGCTCGTCAACGTGATACGGATTTTGTGAATTTTGGCGGCGGGGACGGGTGCACCGGTAGCATCGTATTCTTTTTCTCCTTTAGCGACGTAGCTCATGATTGCAGATGAACCAGAAGGTGACTGTATAAAAGATGAGAAAAAAGGCAGCAACGAAATTCAGAATTTCGCACCTAAGAGGATCTGTGTAGACCCAAAAAAAATAAGGTTTACTTTCCTTATATCGTTCGGCAATTCCCGATCCACCTTTGGCACGACCCATCATGCAAGGTAAACCCCGTCCAATTACTGTTTTCAATCCCAGCACTGACACTTAGTAGGATTCAATAAATACTATCCTCCTGACTACGATGGTGAGAAACACGGTAGTCTTAATTCATACAGAGGTAAGCATCCAGCCCATCGATCCAAGTTCATCTTCTCACACACCGCGTAGGGAAACACGCCCTCGGAGACAGAGCACGAAAAATCGACCAGGGGATCCTAATTACCCGCTTCGAACTTCCCTTCAACATCTGGTGGTAAGTCCGTCTCCTCAACGCCGTCAACCGAGTCACTCAAAAGAGTCACACCCAGCGGGACATGCAATAATCATATTGGAATGGGTGTCCGATACAACGCAGAGAAGAAGAAAATCGGCAACTATTATTCCACCCCCATCTTCTCCTTTCGGTGTAAATGCCATCTATGTGACGGTTGGTTCGAGATCCAGACGGACCCCAAGGTAAAAATACCACCTCCCTTCTTATTCATTCCCAGGTAACACCTGATTAGAATACTCGCTACGTGGTCGTCTCAGGTGCCCGGCAAAAGGACGAAGAATGGAATCCGGAGGAAAACGGTGGCTTCGCTGTTCACGGCAAGTCCGAGGGTCTCTGTAATCCCCGAACAACGCGCTAACCCTTCCCGTGTAGATACCGAGGATGCTGCGGCTCCTGTAGATCCCCTCGTTGCCCTTGAAAAGACTACCGATGCCCAAAATCACCTAACAAACGTCCAGATGCCCAGGCTAGAGTCCCTTCAGTCAGTCTCGGAGCATTACAACGCAGACCCTTATGCCCTCTCCTCCAAAGTCCGCAAAGTCTTTCGTCACGAGAAAAAAATAGAAACCGCTAAGCGCAAGGCAGACGATGAGATCAAAGGTCGCTACGCCCTTCCGACAGAGATGAAGCTCCTCGACGACGACGAACAATCTAACAGCCACGCCAAAGAAGAATGGCAAAGGGCTCGGTCCGAGTTTGAGGTAAGGGAGAGAAAGCGGAGAAAGATGCCCCTTGCGTCTTCGCTACAACCTCGACCCACTTCCGACTCCAAATCCCACACCGTCAATTCCCTTCGTGCTCGCATCTTAGGCAACACCGCAAAAAGCTCCAGCAAAGATCCACGTTCATTAATGCACAAGTGATTGTACATGGTTTTACTTTTATTCTCTAACTGTAGCCATAGTCCATTAGTTTACATCTGTAGCCAATCCCGACCAATATATATATTTAATGACAAGCACGGGCAGTCGACAAGAAATCGATAGCGAGTAAAACAACACGTAGCAATACACAGAGCAGGATGGGGTGAGATATTCAAGAGAACCAGTAGTAACGACAACAGAAATCGCTGAAAAAATAGAAATGAAATAACTCCAAGGAATGACAGAACCATAAGATAATGTAAACAGGTACGAATGGGAATTAAACACGCACGACAAATCCAAAGATATAAAAAAACGTTAAACAAACGACTAGAAACTATCCCCGTGCTATGATGAGGTGAAGATAGCCCATGGCTGTTCCAGTGTAGTCATAGGACTATCCCATTTCCACTCTGTCGACTGGAAATAGGCTGACTCTCCTCCATCCACCTCTTTAAATATGCCTAACCGAAGTGGATCCGACGGTTCCTCCGTTTTAAAATCAGAAAATGTCAGCGCCTGATGCGCTGCATCCGCTTCCGAGCCAGATTCCGGACTGGGGTTCGCTGATGACGGCACAAGGTCTGGTGTAGGCGCCTTCGACCCTTCATCATCGTCAACGGCCTCCGTCTCGAACAAAGAAAAGTCGAAAAATTCGACAAACTCATCTGCACCAGCTATGGATGGCGTCGGCACACGCTCACCGGTACTGCTCCCTTCTCCAACTGACGTCCCATCGCTTCCATCAGGTGCCGCACTGTAACCCTTCAAAATCATGTCCAAGGTCTCTAATATATCAGAAGGCAACGTCGACTCTTGTCCCTCGCCTGCCATCTTGATTAGCTCCGTCATCCGCTCCAAGAATTGACTCGCATCTTCTTCCGTTTGAATGTTCTCGATGGTTTCCTCCCGCTTCTTCAACGCATCGTTAGGAGGTCCCTCCCAGTCCGTCTTCGCCTTCTTCGGCGGTGACGGCTCGCTTGCCGCAGATATGGATGGTCCTGACGGCGGCGTCGCGGCTATACCAGATCCACTTGCCCCACTTGGCGTAGATGCTAGGGCAAGTGTCTCTTCTTCTCGTGGTCGCTTAACTCCATTGATTAGCGTGGGATTAGGAGTTTGCGCGGGCTCAATAGTTGGAGTAGACGATGCCTTCGAGATCCTGCGCTTGGAAACCTTGCCAGGTTTATTGGGTGCCTTGACTTTGGGAGATTTGGGGGAAGAGGTGATACTGATAGAGTTCGTGGCTGAGGGTGTCGATGCATTTGGGGTAGGCGTGGAGGCAGCTGGAACAGGCGGAGGAGTGGGAGATGCAACCGTCGCTCCAGCAGGACTGGATGATACGGGTTGTATCGGTTTCTTCTTCATAGGTAAAGATGGAGTAGGTGGCGCGGCCGTTGGCGGTCGATTAATGGTTGACGGAACATTGGAATGATGTTGCGACTGTGGCTGATGGACTTGTTGACCGGGATGTATGGGACCGGCGTTCGGCTGTTGGGAAACCACTGGACGAGACGGCATGCTCATACCAGGAGCAGAAGGGCCGTTGACGATACTTCCGCTTGGTGGCAGCGGAGGCTGCTGCTGTTGATGCTGTTGCTGTTGCTGTTGCTGTTGATGCTGCTGTTGATGCTGATGCTGCTGCTGTTGCTGTTGATGCTGCTGGGCGATGATCATCTGAGCCATAGCATTGAATCTTTCATGGCCTTTCTGAACTTCACTGAGCATCAGACGAAGATTATCCAGATTTACAATGAATCGTGGATTGGTAGCAGACAGAAAATTGCGCTGCTGTTGGACAGTCACAGCCTTCAAACCCCGTCAGATTCTGATGTTCAGTTCAACTGAAGAACTACGTACTATCACAGCCAGCCTCTTGACCCACACGTCGTTCTTACCATTCGCAAACAGATATAGCACAGGGAGCTGACTCTCCAGCTCTAAAGTTGCTCGATGCAGCTGCTCAACCACAGCATTGTAGGCCATCCTCTCTTCAGGAAGAACTCTGACCGTACCAAGAGCAGCCATACCTGGGAGTTTGTGATGAGCCCGTGAAAAGAACGCAAGGTAGAAGCACTCACGATTGGCAAGAAAGTCATGCTTCACCTGCGACAACATGTTAGAAATTCGCGTTAACTGGTCTTGATTTCCTCGCATGAACTGCGAAATAATGTTATTCGAAGGAAGATGGGGTCGATGCTCCATTATGTTGCTCCCATCCGCTGCACCGTTTTGCAAAGGCGTGTTTGGCATAAACTGTGGAGGGGGCGTCCCCAGAGGATTAGCTGCAGGGTTCTGTGATGGCGTAGTAGTAAATTGTCTGTTATTCGCCACCCTTCCCATTCCTTCTGACAGCTGCTGCACGGGCTGGTTCGTAGGTGCGCCGCGTAAGTTGCCACGGAACATATTTTGTTCCGCAGCCGTGCGTTGTATCTGTGCGCGATTATTCTCGATAAACTGAATAACATGCTCTTGGACGCCTTTCGCTCGCAATTCTGCTGGAGAAAGTTCGGCGTACGCCATGACCATTTGCATTTGCGCGGCATTCATCGGTTTCGTAAGGTTCGCAGGGTTCGCAAGCTGCTGAGCCGCCATGCTAGCCTGCTGCTTGCGCCTCGAATCTAGGACGGTAGTGACGTAAACCGTATCGAAGTGCGCAAGATGGTCCTTGTATATTTGCTCCAATTGATGAGCAGTGACTGGCCCCGACTTCGCAGGTTCCGTCTCGCTACCGGGAAACTGAACGTAACCCAAGCGGGCAGCAATAGCAGCCCAAAGTTCTTTCTGAGAGACCTGTAAAAGATGTGAAGGTGAGCAAACATCAATTTGACCATGGCCGACGGCGAACCTTAGCTGCACCGCCCTCCTGCATAACGTGTGTATGAAGCGCATGAATATCCACCGACCTATTTTCGATCGTCGCAAGGGCTCTAATGTCGCGATTCAAACCCTTAGAGTTCAGATAATTCATGTATGTGGTCTCAAATCTAGGCTTCTCCAAAGGCGGCGGATGTGCAAGGCCAAACGAGTTCGACATTCCGTTGGAAACGCCTGGCTGGCCACCTCCAGCACTAGTGTTCATCCCGAAAGGAAACTGAGTACCGTTCAAAGAAATTTGCGATGGAGTTGGCTGCGAGGTAGACACAGAGCGGTTAGAAGGGATGATTTGCGGCATGCTGTGATTTTGAGGTGGCGGCTGGGGGTGGTGTTGAGAAGGGCTAGGCTGGAGATTCGACGGTTGGGGTTGATGGGAAGGTTGGCCATTCCCGAATGAGGAGACCTGCGGTTGCATCCATTGTGGTTGCGACGGGGGGTGAGATTGTTGGTTCGCTGTATTCATGTTATGCCTGAATTAAAATAAGTATGGCGTAGAGGGTTATGTGAAGCACAAGAGACCCACATATTATTATTATTCGCCATGAGTACAACTCTTCCTAGCATCTCTTTGGCCTTAGAGATATCAGTTTGTTGCGTTTTAACCTGGCTGATGAAAGCCGCATCAGGCATTCCCGCATGGTTGTTCTGCAGATGACGAAGGCTGTTCTCGCCACTGCTGATCATGCTTTGCAGTGTCATAATACGGTTTTGAACGTCAAGGGTGAACTGAGGACGTGGTACGCCATTGGGACCCATAGTGAACTGGTGGGGCCGCCCGCCCATCTGGGTTGACGGGTTGGCCGGAGACGCTCGCCGCAGAGCATCGTTGGTGCTCATCGCAGGAGAGAATATGTCACTCTGGCCAAGCTGGTTAACCGACTGATGCTGCTGCTGCTGTTGCTGCTGGGGTTGCTGGGGTCGCTGCTGAGTATTTAAACGGGAATTAAATGACATGGGACCATTCTGATTCTGCTGGTTGGCAGCCATACCGATGAGCTCGAGTTGCCTGTTATGGTTCTGGTTGCCCGTAATGGCCTGCATCATGGCGTTTCTGGCCTGCATGGAATTCTGAGAAAGGGGGGCTTGCAGGCTACCACCGCCGACCACATTGGAAAACCCAATAGACGGCCGCTGAGAAGGCGGATCATGGAAGGGCGGCTGCTGAGATGCGCCGCCACTCGGACCCGTGCCAATTTGAGGAACTCCTAGCGAAAAAGGCTGCTGTTGTTGTCCATGAGCACGGGCAGCCATGTTCTGACTCCGAAGTAAATCAGCCATCTAGAAGTAAGAAAGAGGTCAGCACCAGGATACGTAATGAGAGCTTGAGAAGAAAGTATGCTGAGTCGATAAGAATGAGCTGTATCATGGGTCGATAAGACACATGAGCGGGAAATGGAACTGCAAAGGCTGCACGGGCTACCAATGATCCCCGTAAAGGCATGACGATTAATAAGGAGACGTGCTACGGTACGGATCCGAGGTGTACCACTCCACAGAGTAGACGGACCAATGGTGGACAGGAGCTCGAAAAATATCCAGAGTAACGATACTTGCCTGCTGATTAATTTGCGGACTGTTCACATCCGTCCCATTATTCGGTCGGAATTGGTTCTGCAGATGCTGCATCTGGTTCCAGAGATGAGACTGCTCTGGGAACGGCGGCATTGCCTGGTGGTTGTCCTGGTGCTGCTGCTGAGACGTCTGCTGCTGCATCTGATGTGGCTGAAGCATAGAGGGGTTGAAATTGGCCATCATCGAGTACTGCGAGAGACGGTCTGCCATGATTCCGAAGATCAGAGGTCTGCCAGCGAGGAGGCGTCAGGTGAAGGGGGTTGCAGACCGCCGCGTACGTCGAACAGAATGTGGACGACGAAAAGGAGGAGAGGGATGTAATGGGAGCGTAGAAGGAAAGGGCGTGGGCCCTCGTCGGTGGGAAACAGGAAGGATGTCAGACTGTACCAGGGCTGTGGCTGAGTAGCTTTGATCTTGTTTGTTAATCATGGCAAAAATGTCCATGTTTAGCAATATTCTGACCAAAACGATGGAGCAGCTTCCACGATTTTCGTCCCAATTTCTTGCAAGTATCTTTAAAAGGCATCTGCTCCCTCCAAAAATATTTCCTTTACTTTCGTTGGCCAGCCGCGGTTCTCCCTTATCTCCTCGACGCGAGCATAATGTCCGCCGAGGAAGATCATACCCCATTGTTCCTTCCTCGGTGCCTTGTCAATCTACACCAAGTGTGGCGTACCACCTGTATTCTCTAGCCAACAGCAGTGGTATGTTTCCATTACTAGTTACTATATGGTCCTCATGATGTACAAACAAAGATCTGGCCTCGTCAACGTATGCATGTCTAGTGGAAGAGTGAATGACGAATACTAAAGGTGCTGCACTTTAGGGTGCTTGCACCTACAAGAATGAATGATGATGATGATTTCTATGTAGTATGGGCTGCATGGTGTGAGATAATACGAGTACAGAGAGAGGGACACGAAGCGCCAACAACTATAGGCTTGACCCGGTATGGGCATCAGAGTTGCCGTCTTTGCGTTCCTTTGGCATCGAGATTACTGGGCCAGCTTCCAGGATAATGTCGTCGTCGTCGTCGTCGTCGTACTCATCGTACTCGTCATCGTGTACCAACAAGCGTGCAGATACGTCTTTGGCTTTACTGGGGGCGTTGGGACCGACTGCCAGAATTCTATCCTCATCCTCATCTTCCGTAGCCTGCGACTGCGTTTCCTCAGCAATGGCATCCGCTTCCTGCCTAAACCAGTAGCGAAGACCCACAGGGATCATCACTCCAACAACCACTGCGGAAAGACCTAAAAAGTTCTTCCAGCTGATTAAATGGAAGTCATCGGCACTGGTCATTTCATCCAAACCACCGCCGATGGTTGTGTGTATGACGGTAACGCCTAGAATACCGAGGGCGGTGCTAATCCAAAACGGAGCGAGTCCGATTCCCACATGCGGACACACAACGTTAACAACCCAGTGAGGTGGCAGCGGGGCAATGCGAAGGACGATCAGGTAGGAAATGATATTAGCTTTGTTCGCGGCTATTGTGACCGACCATTTTGTCAAGAGAGCGCGAAACTTTGGTATAGTGAGGAGTGCAGGACCGAGCGCAGCTGAAATGAGGTAGCATAGAGTGGCGCCTGACGCAACACAGACGCAGGCAAGAGGTAGTGCAAAGGGAACTCCCCAAACGGCACCGCCAAGGATGGAAAGGTACATGGAACCTGGCAATGAAAATGCCTGTAGACTAGAGCGAATAGTCAGCGTGGAAAGTCAAACACACATGTTAGGAGACGAACAAGAGGTATGTTGTTACATAACAAACAAATATGCGGTACGGATAGATGTCGCGGTATTTCTTAAGGAGAGTATTGAGCGCTTGTAGCTGAGCAAAGGACTTGGGAATTCGGAGAGAATCTCGATCCACACTACAGCCAGGTAAGGACGGGATTCAATGCATCGCGACAAAACGTACTCTTCAAGGGTAGGTAGTGCAAGCCACAGGGTACCACCCAGAAATATTGTACTGACAACAAAAATGGCGGCCATCTTCAGTGTTGCATTAAAGATCACTCTACGCGACGATGTCCGGGAGGAAGAACGAGGCAGAGCACCGTATGATGGAGCTCCGGCGCTACGCAAAGGAGTGAGGTCATCGTCCTCATAGTCGCTCTGGTAAACAGTGTCAAGCGTATATACCGACGCATTTGAAGCGGACAACGTATGTGGAGGCGGCATGGGGACAGCAGCGGAGGTGGTGGTGAGATTCCTGCAGCGGCAGCCCTATTTGGATGGATGATTCAGCCATGACGTAATCTATTTGACAGCAACCCTTTCGTCGGAGAATCAAATATGGTTGTAAACTAAAACCTTATTTTGTCCATCAACACAACTCCCATCTCTACCAAAAAGATTATGGTGAGTATTTCGTCGCTTTCTGTTGCCATTTGCTTTACTGATGATGCTACTCAGGACTCCTCAAAGGCCCCCGTCAAACTGGCAAAAGTTATCAAAGTGCGCTTAGCGTCCGCCGACTGGTCTTTTCGCTAATCAAGTCTGTAGGTCCTAGGCAGGACTGGCTCGCGGGGAGGTGTTACTCAAGTCCGAGTAGAATTCATGGACGACACATCACGGTCTATCATACGAAACGTCAAGGGACCCGTGAGAGAGCAGGACATTCTGGCTTTACTCGAGAGTGAACGTGAAGCTCGGTACGTCTATCTCTTTTCGCTAAACATTCGGTTATTCATTTCCCTGTAGTCGCCTGCGTTGATTGTACCACTGTGCTTTGTTTCTTATTGCTGCAATCTACGAGTTATTACCGTCCAAAGCCGTGTCTCCGAGACCACGTTGCTCGAGTTCATATGTCACCGATAAACCCAGCACTTGCTTTCCATCACAATTTCTGCACAAGACGTCTATGAAGAAAATACAGTGCTGCGCTCACGTCAAATCTCACTACCTGCTCATGTCTACTATGAGCAGCGGCATGAATCTCGCGCTTGCATACCACATTGAAATTACCCGTTACTTTGTGTTTTTGTGATTTTCTCTTTATTCTGTCGCTCTATTTTCAGCTTGAGGCATTTCGACTCGCACGCCTTTCTCTCGTTTGTGTAAAGGATTTTCTAGAGCATCGATTTTTGAAATCTGGAAATTTTAAGTTACAGTACTTGGGCCACCGACAGGTTAAATAAAATGTTGAAAAGTGAGAATCACTCGTTCATGCTACTGTCATGATTTCGTTGCTGCATGCTGTGCTTTGCGCTACATCTTCAATGCTGTTCTGCGACTAACTCTGTGCAATGAGCACGAAGTACAAAGTCCTCGAACTGCCTGTTATTCCATTCCATCATGACAGATCTGGGCTCCATACATGTGCTCATGTTCTTCAATCCTCTGACGACGCTCGCTTGTTATTCCAAGCACAGGTACATATCAACTCGGAAACACGTGGTGGTGGTTGTAGTTGCAACTTGCGGACCGGAATTCCAACGGAATTGATAAGTGTAGCAGTCATCTTCCCAGTACCCGGCCGCAAAATCGCTAGATATCCGTATCGTGTCGCTTTCGAACATTGTATCTGTGATTCACCAGAATGTCCATCCCTCCACCACCCGGCTATTATGTCCCTGCAGTACTCTTTATGACGGAGAGCGAGGATTTCGACGTCCCAGCGATCAAAGCCCATGTCCTGAGACTGGCCAAGGCGAGTGACGCTCTCTGAATGATGTAAAGACAGCTAATATTGAGTAGGGAGGTGTGACTGGAATACTAGTGCAAGGCAGTAATGGTGAAGCTCAGCTCCTCTCGCGCGAAGAACGGATAGAGGCGATCAAGCTCACTCGCAAGACATTGGATGAGAGTGGATTCCAGAATACCATAGTCATCGCCGGAACGGGTGCCCAGTCGACAAGGGAGACGAAGCAGTTTAATGTCGACGCAAAGGAAGCTGGTGCATCCCATGTCCTCGTCCTCACACCATCTACTTGGCCCCCACAGATGACCGTGGACAACGTGATCAAGTTCCATACCGAGGTATCTCTTCCGATTTCTGAGTGATGTATATGATGCATATGCATTCCAGGTTGCCGATGCCTCTCCCATCCCTACAATGATCTACAACTTTCCTGTTGTTACAGCCGGCCAGGATCTTGACTCGGACACTATTGCAACCCTTGCTGCACATCCAAATATCGTCGGCGCTAAGCTTTCTTGCGGGAACATTGGAAAGCTTCAGCGGCTCACTTCACGATTCTCACCATCTGTGTTTGCCGTCTTTGCAGGAAGAACGGACTTTTTCCTTCATAGTCTTATTTCTGGGAGTGCAGGGTTGATAGGTGCCTCCGTAAACATCGTGCCCAAGCTGCACGGGAAATTGCTACAGCTTTACCGGGAGGGGAACATAGACGAGGCCACGACGCTGCAAGCCAAGATGGGACACGCTGATTGGGCCGTGCAGAAGATCGGAGGGATCGGAGGGGTGAAGAGTATCGTTTCGAGGAACTTTAATTATGGTGAGACGGTGGTAAGGGCACCGCTCAAGCGAGTTGCCTGGGACGCTTTGACGGTGAACAAACATTATAGTGCAATAGAGGAGGTGATAGCGTTGGAAAAGGCGCTATGATGTCGAATTGTAAGAGAGAATTAAGCAGATTTCAAAACTCCATCGCATATCCGAAAACGAGTCCAGGTGCTTGAATGCTATCGCTGCATAAGCCCATGTCGAAGAAAACTGAACAGACTTACTGTCGACCGGGATCGAAGCATTTCAGCAGTATACATTGCTGCATCGTCTCGATCGTGACATTTAGAAAGCCATAAGGTTGAATCACTCATGAAGGAAAACGAAGGGCCGAGAGCGGGTTTTTTCGCAGTCCATTCAAAGGCAGACAATGAATCATCTCCTCGGAGAGCCGTAGCGTTGTTGATTACCTTGTTAGAATCTTAGGTTGCATGCGCACTGAAACGACCAATACACTCACAAAAACTGTTAAGGAGAGAGACTGAGCTAATGCTCGTAATTGTTGCATGAAGCCACTCATGATGGCATGTCCTTGGGATGAAACGGCGCTCAAATTAGATCCTAGTAGAGGAGTGATGCTATCGATGAAGATGCAGCCGAAGCGCTGCTGTGACATTGGGAGCGCCCACAGAACCTCGTAGACGGCCTCAATTTCGAATGCCTCTGAAACCTGCAGCCGGTCCAAGACATCTGAGGCCTGTTCTTTTGTTGAACACATGCGCATTGTCCAGGAAAGAGAATAAACTCACCTCATGGTCCATTGAAGCCTGAGTACGGTAGGCTCGTTCAGGCGAGAACTCGCCACGCGTGTCAATCCATAGCGCAATAGAGTCCCGTTGTACCTGCAAATAGCGGACAGCCAAATTCAACGCAAATGTCTTTCAGTTTATCAGTGCTAAGCAGGGGTATTTAACAAGAAACGTACAGTCTTTCCTGATGCACTGTCTCCAGAAATTTCAACTATTTGTGAGCTCGCAAAGCCATCCGTGAGAGCATCCAAATTAGCAACGCCAGTGAGTAGTTTTAAACGGGGAATATCCGGTAGGTCAGCAGAGCAGGACCCAGACGCAGAAAGTAGCTCAGTGACGCGTGCAATGAATGCACGAAGTTGCGACAGTGTCAGCACTTCGCGGGGTAGCTTTTGGTAGATGTCGAGAGCAGATTCGTTGAATAAGAGGTCCCTGTCCGTCACTATTCCGTTATTTTCGAATAGGGTGACGATTTCTTGGGAGATTGAAGGGACAAGAGTGCTTAAGCGCATCGAGGTACTGGAACAAGTCTCGGAAATGTCGGGCCGGAGGTCTCTCTGTCTTCAAAAGCTAAACCGTGTTACGTTACTATAGAACACAAGATCGAAAGGTTATATTTCATTGCAGTGGGTACAAAGGAAGAATATAGACCTCGGACTGAGAGGATGAAGGACTCAGAGCTCCGTGATATCATCGTCTGCGTATAGGCAATACTAGAAGCCAAGATTAAGTAGTAAAAACGACTGGAACCGGTGGTCACTCACTTCACCGTCAGGACCAGAATCAAGCTCCTCAGGCTTATCACCGTTGTTATCATTGCCTTTGTACCTGGAATTTGGGGTTAGAGTTACAACAAGAATAACAGTAACGGTATTCTCACCTCTCACAAATCGTGTCGACATCATCAACTTGGGTAGTCCGGATAGTCGCAGTGCTATAGTATCAATGTCGTAAGTGAACTGATTTAAGACGCCCTTATTATCATTAAGCGGTACAGTCAGACGGGGTGAGAAGCTTACGAGTTGATACCCGCAAGGACATCGCAAATATGCTGTCATGAGGTGCAGTAACGGATATACCTCGTCGGCTTCAGGATCGTACATGTACCACGTGATATGCACGTGCAGGATGCAAGTTAGAACCTACAGTAACATTGATGGCTGCCACTAGCTGGTTATCTTTATATAATTAAGTGCTCTGGTACGAGGACTTCATAGGTTCACCTACAGGCGACGCCACAGTCGTGGTCAAAATAGTTCTGTCTGATGATGGATCACTGAAAATGTTGGCTAATGAGGCGCAAGTGTACGACTCCCTACCCAGATACTTGAAGAAGACCTGGAGCGGATATCATTACATGGAAGAGGCTGAGTACGACGGCTCAGGAACCAACCCACTCCCAGCTGTAGTCTCTCAGTGCTACGGATATTATGTTCTTGCAGACCCAAAGGATCAAGAAATCTTCAGTTCTTTGCTTTTGGTGGAGGAGTGCGGTGAACCGATTCAGACTACCAAGTTGGAAGCATGCGACAGGTGGGGTGCGAGATACCATATTAATCAAGCGACTCAATATTACTGTGTAGGGAGCTGATCTTTTCTTTTGCCGTTCGTCTGCAACATGCCGGATTCGTCCAGGGATCTATCGCCCAGTGAAATATCCTTGTTCAACCGGGGCCGCTAAGTGCGCATCCTACCGAGCATTCCCTTTCTATGCTGGCATTCCAGATTATTGATTTTGGTCGTGGAGAAAACAAGAAGGAGATGTCGAAGGGTGGATGAGAGGCCAAACGCCAGCAAGATCTTCAGGGAACCAAAGACGTGATTTATGGCGAGCTTGTGTGCATCCGTACAGTCTTCACAAAGTTCTATGAGGGGAAGATCAATCAATGAGGTGCCAAGTATTATGCTCGTCTGTACTGGGAGCGCAAGCATACAGTATACATTCCTTACAGACCCCAGTAGAGAATACTATATTATTCAGTCAACATTCTCTAGATGAAGGTATTCCGCAATAACATTCTACCCATTACGATGGGATTTCGAATGTACGCTTATTGCGCATTAACACTACCGTCCGTGTAGCCACAAAACACCAAAGGATTACAGTTGCAACCGAATATATTGAACCCCACACGCGGAAGAATGTAGAGTCAAAAGTGCTTGCAAGGCTCAGAGTCAGATTCGCGTAAACTCCCTGCACGTGTGTGAAAAACGGGAGAAAAGGGACAACGGTAGACTTACATTTGGAAAAATGAGCCCCCACGTCTCCACTCTAAATGGAATACATGTCTGGCGCAGGATGTTTTGCACACCGAGAAGGGCAAAAAATAACCATCCCGACGCTAGTGCCCATAGCACGACAGAGATGATCGCGCAGACAACGTTGATGGATGCACCGGTAGTCTCGGCAGTGAGAAACTTGGAGGATCCGTAGGGTAGGGGTAGGACTGTCTTGAAGTATTGTCCAAGAAGTAGAATAGAATATCCCGCCTGGCCTGTTGGTCCGAGGGGTAAGAATGCAGAAGTTATCGTGGTGCCGGGTGGTAGGCCGTGAAGGATCAGGCGAAGTAGATATATAGTCAAAATCATCAAGGCCACAGATAGTCCTATGGATACCATGAAAATTGAAAGGGTGGCGGTGACCATCGCATGGTTCAAGGAATATTTGTATAATGACGAAGCTACGACACCGCCACCGGAGGATGTGACGATTAAGGTTATGACGGGAAGCACCCATGCAGGAGTCATGGTCTCCAGTGTGTGAGTATGGGAGGTTTTCCTGAGGTGGTGCTTAATACGAGGTGAGAAGGTGAAGCAATGGTATACTCACATGTAGTGGAGAATACCAAAACAGCAGAGGAAGGAGCATAGAACGTCTATCCACCAGAAAGACCAAAGGACATACATAAATGGCTTACCGCCAAAGTTGTAGTCCCCGTGGATGAGGCTAACTGCAATAGTAAGGATGGTGATGGACCCCATGGGGAAGGTACCCGTGTAGAGACTCTGAACGGGGTGCCGGACCATGATACCCCAAATTTCGGGGAACATAATGTAACGGACGAGAGAGACGAAGGCAAAGACGATGAAAAGAGATAGATTGAGGAAAAAAAAATGAGGGTTAAGATCTTCATGCCTTGGGAGCCCTTGCCGTATGGAAATGCATGGAACAGGATGTCGACTGCTCCGGTACCCATAACGACGGCGAACCAAGCTGGAATGAAATTTCTACGAAAACCAGAGGAATTAATATCATGGTCTGGTGGCGTGTAGAAAGAGGTTGGGTATATACCTGATAACATTGACAAAATGTTTGTCAGAATGGTAGGAACCTGCTGTCATGGAATACGAGCGTGGCGGGGAAGGTGGAACATTATGCATCAACTAAACACCGTTCCTTTTATTTGAAGCGAAGGCCACGGGGCCGTATAGATGACACTAAGTACGGAAAGGTCGGTTGAAAACGCGACACTGTTCAATTTTGAGCCTCTGACGGTGTATCACGAGGACCGGAATTTACGGTAGTTCCCGCCATGACGGCAATTTTTCACTCCTCTTTTATGTCACCAACGAGTGTCCTAAGTAATTTTTTCCCGGTTTAGAAATCGATAGACGGAAAGTATCGTGTACGGGGCATGAGAGAAGGCTGAGCACCTGGAGGTCTCCCAGCGAGTTGGAGGGAATCCATTGTAGAAAGATCAGACTCTGAAATATAACAAAGTAAGTATTAGATTGGATCCTCTATGTTCGATCTGTACAGTGCTTCCTTTTCACTTGGAGTGCAATACCACAAAACTGCTGATGAAGACACTCGTGAGATTTGGGCACATTATATCAATCTTGCGAAAATGACGTGCTTTCAGAGGTGTCCCGAAGTCATGAGTGTCAACCATTGGGATACCAAGGGAGTCATGTATTGACAATTATAAAGGTCCTGCTCTTGGTTTTATCCAGTGTCTGTTTCGTGAATATCCCTGACAGTTGTCCATTATCACAGCACTGATATAATCCTTACCGTCATTTGTATTGCAAACAGTACAGCACTGCAAGTCTACAAGAAATGTTTATGGGGTGTATAGCAAGATAAAGCTGGTGGTTGGTATTTCTCAGCGTAATTGTAACGCACAAGCGGCCTATTTGACATAGCTCGAGCATCGGAGCAACAAGATGTGATAGAAAAAGGCGGCCCGCTTTCTGTTGACGATGTCCTCGCCGGCGTACAGGCGGTCGTGGTCGGCATTAATGGAGTTCTCGGAGATCTCTTCTTCCCATTATAGTCATTGTTTTCCACGCTAGATCTCATCTTATCAGTCGGCACAAATTATCATGTGAAACCGGCAGTCACCCCCAGGCTGGATTCACTACTTGATCCCCAACTACTACTTGCATCGTCCACCGCCATGTCCGACCTCAAAGTTGACGGCTTCAAGGCGCGCTGCCCTCATTATCCACGCTAATTACATACTGACGCGTGACGTGTACCAGTCCTCTGCCTTCCTCGCCGCCCTTGGCTCGTCCTTTGCGGCGTACACCGACGCCGAGAAGAAGAATCAGATCAAAAAGGTGCGAGCATTCGTTACGTTCTGTCGTATTTGCTCTTAATATTTCCTAGACCAATGGTGTCTTTGAGCTGCAAGTGACGAACGGCGAGGGTAAGAAGGCAGTCTGGACCATCGACCTGAAGAAGAAGGGTGAGGTTACAACGGGGCCGCCTCCAACGAAAGCCGACATCATCATTACTGTTTCCGACGATACTTTGGCGGATCTGGCGTCAGGCAAGGTGAGTTCTGTACTTCATTGGCAGGCCCCCCACAAGCTGACGCACCTGCACTCCCAAGCTCAATGGCCAAAAGGCGTTCATGACCGGAAAACTCAAGACAAAAGGAAACATTATGCTTGCAACCAAACTTGACGCTGTGCTGAAGGTATATTCTCCTCTAATTAAAAATCAAAAACGTGTTCAAATTGTGCATAGGAGGCCAAAGCTAAGCTATAGTGTATACCGCTTTCTACCATCTCGCCGTACATACCGTCAGCGAGGATGAAATGTACCGCTCGTGAATTAGTGAGTGGGAGACATGAACACCGAACAAAAACAAAGTATAAGGCAATAAAATATCCACGTTAGAGTCATCAGAACATGCTTCCGAACAAACCACGCTGTCGACGCGGTGCTGACTGAGGATCTGCTCGAAGCGTTGACAAACTATTCAGCTGCTTCATGACCTTCGGGAAAATGAGCACCAGGTCATCGAATCATGTGGACTAGTCACCTCTTCCAATTTATCCTTCCGCTGCTGTAAATCTAGGTGCGCTCTCACTGCAGGGTTTTCACGCGCAAACTCGATGATTTCTTGGCGGTCGAGGTCATACAGTAGCCGAGAGTCTATTTCACGAGGAAACTGCAAAGGAGGTGAGATCCTGTCCTGTCACGAGGAAACTGACGTACCTGATAGAAGAACTGGTCCAATAATTCGATATTGATGAACATGGCCGACGTGTACGCCAGCTTGTCAGCCACAACATTAAGGAAAGCCTCAGGACAAAGAACATCGCTACCAGGCCCCGCCTTGCATCGCTTCGAACGTAAGGCTGCCAGACGCAATTTCAGGACGTTTAACCGGTCATTGTACAAAATGGCATGACGTGCTAGAAACGTCGTGAGCTTCCAGCCCGATACAAACATGGTCAACTCACCATCCAGTATCTGAGCAGGGGCATACTTGTAAGATTCTGGAGCCAGCTCAGGCTCTTCAGAGTCCGACTCCCACTTCCTGGCCTTCCTCTTCCTGTCTTCCTCTTCCAAATTCCTAACGTACCCAATCAACCCACCCAACCGTCGACTACCACCAGCCTTCTTCCTTAATTCTTTCAACTTCGTCTCGCACATACTCAACTCCTTCTCAAACAAATCAATCGCTTTCTGTCTGCCCTGCTCCCACTCACGGTCATCGACTTCGACCTCATATTTAAACGGCTTGATACAGTTCTCGACCTGATCTGACGTGACACCGATTCGATCTCTCAGAATCATGTGCGAGAACTGGATCAGCCTCTCCGCGGCCCGTGGGTGGTAGTTGAAAGGATCTGCTGATGCAATAGAGTCGATTAAAGCCCTTAGTCCGTCAGCGACAAGCAACGTCGAGTCTCGGCCAACACCTGACTTGGTCAAAAGCGACGATGCGGCTTCCAACTTGTGTCGCCAAAAACTGTCTACACTCTCAGGCTTCACGCGAGCGTCTGCTGCCAGTTCACCAAGCTCTGGTGCACGCTTATCGAGCCAGTAAAGTTGCTCAAGCACATCCATGACTTTGTCATCCAACATGCTCTTCAGCTTCTCCCGTATGATAGGCCGATGAAATTGCTGCGTGGCGTCCTTGAATCGTAGCTTTAGCGTGTCCATTGTCTCAGCGACGTATGACTCCGCTGTGATGCGTCGGTCGTTGTATTGTACCTTGAACTGATACGTCGCTTCTTCGAGTTCAAGTTGTACAGCGTTTGTGATGCCATGTAATGACGACGCCATGGACGACTCCAGAACCTCCATCAATCGGCGTCTCAGCGTATCTGTTCCAACCATTAAGGAAGACGAGCTACCGAAGATATCCCGGTGCGAAGCAAAGTAATCGCTCTCGGCCTTGCGTATCAGCGAGGTCGAGGTCTGCGCCCTTCCTTTGCTATCCGGAGATTTGGACACCACACCGACATATCCTAAGTGAAGGGGGTATCGATTACCAGACAAGATGGACGCGCCCTGCTCTGGTTCCACCAGATCCATCTTTGTTATCACGCCGATAGTGCGAAGGCCCAGAGGATCAACCTTCCGGCTGGCCCTCAGAGCAGGAGAGTTGGCAAGATCGACATCGGCAGCACAGACTGCCAGGATAATATTGGGTTCTTTGATGTACTTTTCACAGAGACCAGCGATCTTCTCTTTGAGCGATTCTGGCTGGTCCATAGAAGAAATTTGAACGTATCCGGGAAGGTCAATGAGGGTAAGGTCGGGTACGTTGGGAGAGTATATTCGCAGGTCGATAGGTTCATTGGAAACGGCTTCAGAAGTGGGTACGGCGAGGTTGAGCTCAGTGAGGGTACGTTGAATGACGTTAAAATCCTTTATTCTACCAAGACCCATCCCAGGGAATTCCCCGTATTCAACGGCCTTTCCATCGGCAGCAGGTATGTGGACCAAAGTCAATTCGATGGGTCGGCGCGTCACCATGTTATTACCTCTGTATATACATTAGCACATAACCAATATATGAACCGAAGGAAGACGTACTTGGGCAGAAACTCGTGTCCGACGATCGCCTCCAACACTGAACTCTTCCCAGAGCTCTGACTTCCAATGACCACAATACTCGGCAGCTTGAGCGCATCGCTCTGATCGATGCTGAGCAGCATACTGCGAATTTCTATCAGCTTTCTTGTCAGGTGCATGAGGCCATTCTGCCGGACGTCAAGAGTGGAAGGAGATTCGTCGTTGGGCGAAGACATGGTTGCAGCGACGAGGGCCGCGACCACTGCTTCGTCTGTTGGTGGCTTCTTGTTGGATTGCCTTTCGCTCTCGCCTTCACCACTGCCTTCCTTGCGTCGCCGCTTTCCAAAAAAGTCCTTAATAAACTTGGCAGCGCCGGTCTCTGGTATGTCTGGCAGCTTGACTTCTGAGACGCGAGACCGAACGGCCTTCAAGCTATCGCTTGCTGAGTCGAACATGTCGGTCGCGGTATCTTGTACGGTATTAAACCAGGCCTGTGACCGACTCCTCAGCTCTAAGAGATAGCTGTGAGCGTTCGAATACACGGATGCGACACGGTAACGCACCTTCAAACTTGTAATTCGCATACCCAAATCCCCCAGCCCCTATCGTCGCCCCCGCTATAGGCACCCGGAACGCCCTCGCAACAAATCTCGGTATTGAGGAGTACGAAATGGCGCGCACATGCATGCGACGGAGACTCTGGACGGGCGACGCATATCGATGTCGGAGGGACCCCGTTGCAAAAAAGGTAGTGAACTGGCGGTGTACAGGTCGTGGCAGCTCTGCATGTCGCCGCGAGGTGCTCAGTCCATATGTGACCGCTTTCTGGGCCTTGAGTACCGAAGACAGTGGTCGTCGTGTAACATGCATACCGGCGACAATATACGACGCCTGATGCCGCTTTGACTTTACCTTATTATGTAATACCCACAGTTGCCCCTGGCCCCTAACCCTAGACAGAATTGCTAACTGCCTCCACCATCACCCAAGCATGGGTTTGCTTTTCTCCTTCCCCATTCTGGGAGGCCTAAGTTCCATTGCGTCGTCATGCCTCGCTGGACTTGCCTTCTGCTGCACCTCGACAGCCGGTATGCAGGACTGTCTATTCGTCGTCCAGTACTTACACTGCAACAGCATCCATGTTCTTCAAGTCTTGTAACTGCAATTCATCAATAGCGACCCGTGTTGGATTTGCGGTATGGTCTATCCACTGTTTCTCGAACGATTCTTACTGTTTTCCCAGATAATCTTCTGTTTGAATTCAATACTCGCCTGGGTAATGAAGACAGACATTGCCATAAAGCAAATAGAGAAATGGAGCTACGACTACATCAAGATGGACTGCGAAGGCGATAAATGCTACGGCGTCCTGGCGGTAAGTCATATCATTAGGCTCCTGATGTTGTACTGACTCTGAAGCCAGGTGCATCGTATCTGCTTCGCTCTTGCTCTCGTCCATACCATCCTCGGTCTTTCGCTCGTCGGCGTTCGGGACACTCGTGATAAACGGGCTGCAATTCAGAACGGGTGCGTTTTCTAACCATCAATACAAGCATGTCTCTGACCTCTTTCAGGTGGTGGGGCCCCAAAGTCCTCCTTTGGTTGGTCTTCGTCGTCGTTTCCTTCTTCATACCGAACCCGTTTTTCATGTTCTGGGGAAATTACGTGTCTATGATTGGCGCCACTCTCTTCATTCTCCTAGGCCTGGTTCTCCTCGTCGATTTCGCCCATTCGTGGTCGGAAACATGTCTAGACAATTGGGAGAATTCTTCTACCGGCTCGAATTTCTGGCAGTGGGTCCTCATCGGATCTACCGCAGCAATGTACATCTTCACAATTACCATGACGGGCCTCCTGTACGGTTTCTTTGCTGGTTCAGGTTGTACGCTCAACCGCTTCTTCACATCGTTCAACCTGGCGCTCTCAATTGTTGTCACAATCATGTGTGTTCACCCGGTGGTCCAAGAGTACAATCCCAGATCTGGATTGGCGCAATCAGGGATGGTTACTGCTTACTGCACATACTTAATTGTGTCTGCTGTGAGCAATCACACCGATGAAAACCAGTCGTGCAATCCGCTGAATAATGGGACCGGAACACGTACAGTTGCAGTTGTTCTTGGTGGCGTTTTTACTTTTTTGGCCATTGCATATTCAACCACACGCGCTGCCACACAAAGTCGGGCTTTGGTTGGCAGCAAGAGCAAGAAGACGGGGCCCGTCCATTTGTCGGGAAGTGACCATCTAGATGGCCATGCAGAGATGGGCGTCGTGAACACGCAACCTAGTCGTACAGAGTCACCGCGATATCAAGCATTGTTAGCTGCAGTCGAAGCCGGGTGAGTTACGTCGTACCTAGGCGGATTCTTGGTAGCTAATGCCGTACGATCAGAGCAATCCCAGCATCGGCTCTCGACGAAGAAGAGTCGGATGATGAAGAAGAAGCTGTCGGTGAAACGCGGGATGATGAACGTTCAGGAACTCGTTACAACGTAAGTTGTTTTCAGTGTTTCGCGTTTCTTGCTGAACTTCTTTTCCAGTATTCCTGGTTCCATGTTATTTTTGCAATGGCGACGATGTATGTAGCCATGCTACTGACGGACTGGTGAGTAACGTCATTACGCTGGCAGCAGAGGTCTCAACGGACTCTAGGAATATCGTATCCAGCAAACCGATATCGACACCTGTGGATCCAAACTCGGACGTATACATAGGGCGGTCTGAAGTGGCGATGTGGATGCGAGTCGTGTCTAGCTGGGTGTGCATGCTGCTGTACATGTGGAGCCTTCTTGCGCCTGCAATCATGCCTGACAGGTTTGCCGAGGATTACTAGGGACTGTACTATATGTTTTCTGGATACATTTTATGATACATTGAACATAAATTGACGAAACATCGCAATACTATTGGACAAGGTGTCGGCCGAAAGTCCGAACTAGTCTTTATTTACCTTTTGCAAGACGCGACCTCGACAAAAATCATCTGTTTGGCAATGCCAGCCCTCTGCTCTCGTGTCCAGCCTTGGGTACGATGGTTGCAATACCGCACGTTTGCCACAACGGTGGCCACGCCTTCGAGGACGCCGCAGACGGTCATCGAAAAGGTGGTGCAGCGATATGCAGTTGGATTTCCTGAAGGAAAGGCAGTCAAGGCGGGCGACTACGTGATGATACGCCCAGAGCATGTCATGACCCACGACAACACTGGACCCGTCATCACTAAGTGTGCATCCCTCTTTTCTTCGCCTCGACCGCCGCCTGACCGCAGAGCAGATTCAAATCCATTGGGGCGACCAGGATTCATAATACTTCCCAGCCTGTCTTCACTCTCGATCACGACGTGCAGAATAGGTCGCAGAAGAACCTCGCAAAGTACGCTAGCATCGAGACCTTTGCCCGGCAGCATGGTATCGACTTTTATCCGTCTGGCCGGGGAATAGGGCATCAAGTCTTGGTCGAGGAGGGATACGCCTTCCCTCACACCCTCACCGTCGCCAGTGATAGCCATAGCAACATGTACGGCGGCGTCGGATGCGTCGGCACACCTATCGTTCGAACAGATGCTGCAGCGCTGTGGGCAACGGGAAAGACATGGTGGCAGGTCCCGCGAATGGTCAAGGTCGAGCTACGCGGATGCCTGGCTCCTGGTGTAACAGGCAAGGATGTTATCGTTGCATTGTGCGGATCCTTCAACCGTGACGAAGTCCTCAACGCTGCCATCGAGTTCACAGGAGACGGTATTGCAGCCCTGAACATCGACGACCGCCTCACCATTGCCAACATGACTACAGAATGGGGCGCCTTGGCTGGCGTATTCCCCGTCGACGACGTCACGTTGCAATGGTACGAAGATGCGGTGTCAAGAATGGAGGCACGAACATTTACCTCTCCCTCGGATCCTTCATTGATTCCTCCACCTCCCGACCATCCCCGTCTGAACTGTCAGCGCTTGAATTCTCTTCGTGTTGCAAACATCACATCAGACCCCAACGCTGAATATTCTTCGCATCTCATATTGGACTTGTCTACCCTCGTACCCCATGTATCGGGTCCCAATAGCGTCAAAGTCTCGACTCCTCTTCCGGTTCTCCAAGATGCGCAGATCAATATCCAGAAAGCATACCTCGTCAGCTGCACAAACTCCCGAGTATCCGATCTCGCAGCAGCAGCAGCAGTTCTGAAAGGACACAAGGTCGCTCCAGGCGTAGAATTTTACGTCGCGGCTGCCAGTTCTGTGGTTCAGCAGGAATCCGAACGGTTAGGTGACTGGGAAACGCTCGTTTTGTCTGGCGCAAAGGTTCTCCCGGCAGGATGCGGTCCTTGTATCGGGCTCGGAACCGGGTTATTGGAAGAAGGAGAAACGGGTATCAGTGCAACTAACAGGAACTACAAGGGACGGATGGGACATCCAAAGGCACAGGCATATCTTGCTTCTCCCGCCGTTGTTGCAGCCAGCGCTATCAAGGGGTACATATGTAGTCCCGATTCCTTGGATGCTGATGCTCTGCCGAAAACTAATGCGCCCACATTCTCTCTATCTGATGTCCCACCTGTCACAACTACTGTTTCATCCGCGGCTGAGAATCCTGTTCTCCCAGGGTTTCCGTTCAACTTTTCTGGCCCACTTCTTTTTGCACCACAGGATAACCTCAACACCGACGGCATATATCCCGGAAAGTACACCTACCAGGATGATATCACCCTAGAGCGGCAAGCTGAGGTGGTGATGGAGAACTACGACCCATCCTTTGCCTCCACTGTGTCTTCCATTCTTAAGACCCAAAAAGGCTCTCCTGCCGAACCAACCGAAAAGAAAGGCGTCATTCTTGTGTCGGGGTACAACTTTGGGACAGGTTCCTCTCGCGAGCAGGCCGCGACAGCACTAAAAGCCGCTGGTGTGCCTGTTGTTATTGCGGGTTCCTTTGGTGACATCTTCAAGCGGAATGCGATCAACAATGGGCTGGTGTGCCTTGAGAGTCCGGAGCTTGTCAAGGACCTCAGTGAACAGTATGCCAAGGGTGGTCGACGAGGCGCAGGCGGAACTGATGGCGAGCTGACCGTCAATAAAGGTCTGTCTGTCGACATCGGCATGATAGATGGCAAGATGGTTGTGACTTGGGTCTCAGAGGGTCAGAGTAAGACTTATCACGTCAGGCCCATAGGCGCGAGTGTGCAGGAGCTGTGGATCTGTGGAGGCCTGGAGGGATACATCCTTAAGGAAATACAGGCCCGAGCGTAGTGAAAAGCATCCAATTGTATGTATCCTCCATTAATTTCGACGAATCTTTATGTTGTATCCATAGAATTCAGCATGTGGCAAAAGTACAGATGAGTTGTAGATAAGTAAATTCAGCATACACCAGTCCAATTTTGGGATCAGAGGTATCACAGGAAGGGGTTCCATACACTACGAACCGAATTCTTGGGTGTAGTAGCAATGTCAAGCCTTGTATCGGGACAGAATTTGTCTTTCAAGACAGCGAATTTGGAGTTATACTCATCGATACCTATGTACGCACCGCACATACGTCGCTTGCCATCAAACGATGAACGCCCATGAAGGACACGGTGGTTATTGACCACAACAGCTGTTCCAGGCGTCAGTTGGACCCAGTACTCTGAGTCTGGGCTTGTCAAATTTTTGTTCCACTTTCTGATAGCATCATACCACTGATCAACGACGAGTGGATCAAGATGGTTCATGACGCTCCGATCATCGTTGTTCCAGCGTACTTGGGAAAGCTCGCCTGTAGCGAGATCGTGATTCAGGACAGGGCGTGAGGCGTGATATAAGTGTTCGGCCTCTCCCGCAGCGTGCGCTGGAACAGGTACATGAGAGAGTAGCGAGTAAGCTTCGGGATGGAGTTCTTTCAGGATCGAAGCAACGTAGAATCCGTCTACGAGTAGCGTTGCACCACCGGAGCCGTCAGTATGTGAAAGGAGATGGAATAGTTGTAGACCACAGGGATCAGTCTACGTTGTTCGTCAGCAGCAGGAAACAGAAGAAGAAGGAGACATACAAAATAGGTGTTATCAGTGTGGGCACCAAGTGCCAATGTGGTGTATGCCGTGTCGCCTCTTGCAAGGTCGGAGGTAAAGTCCCAGAATTTTCCATCTGTGGGTGGTCAGCTTGATATGCGAAGAATACAAAAAAGAACATACACTGGGTCTCGCGGATGAAGCCGATGCGCTCCGAGAGCTTTTCCGTCGCTTCTGTAGTCTGCGGAACATCCGATACGAATGAAAATCCAAACTTGTCAACGTTGGATAGCCATCGAAAGAGACCAAGTTCGTCGTTTGCCATGACTTCCTCGTAGGTAACTGCCGGCGGCGATTGCTGTATTTTCGCACCCCATAGTATTTTTCTATGGATGATGAGGACTGCAGTGAGCAGTGGAGTTGTAGACGGCTCACCCAGATAATGGTTCTGTCTTGCGAAGTGGAGGATCATACGAATTTTCTTGTAGCCACGACCACGGGTAGACAGAAACATGTGCCGGCCAGATCACCTGTAGTCCATCCGGCCTGGACTCAACAGACAGTGGCCTGATATCGGCAGGTATATCGAAAGTGTTTACGAGCCGCTGTTTCGTGGCCGCATGAAAGCATCGTTCACATCGACAATGATCACGAAGCCATATATGATGACTGGAGAAGTGATAAGCCTCGGCAGAAGGTGTAGGGGACAGGCGACGTACAATCGAGACCATGTTCTCGTATCCCATCCTATCGCGACTTTGCGGTCGTCCATACTGGTGATAGGCAGATCATCCGTCGATACATTCGGCAGAGGCTGGGGCTCTTCGACGAAAGCTGGTGGTTTGGAGCGTAGCATCGCAGCAGATGCCGCGGTTCTCGACGACGCCCAGCGATACATAGGCAATTTTTTGGAACACTATGATATCAATGAGAAATTGTAACCCCCATCCAAGAATATCCTACCGAAAGGCACCCAGTTAACGAGCGACTCTCGAGGCGTAGTGATTGCTTTGCCAGACGAACAAGTCGAGCAGACCACATAATTGACGAGCACGTCGTAGACGATGGGAAACGATGGTGATGGTCGAAGCCCAAGTGACACCCAGGCTTTTCGGCAAAATTGGACATCGATATCACTGCCTACGGCCCGTCCCCCCCGCTCAATCGAACGAAATATATAACACAGAACTCCTAGAAATTTATGGTACAATCGTTATAGTACAATCGCGTTATAGCAAAGAGATACCGTCAAATAAAAGATGCCTACTCTTTCCTCTGCTTCTTCCCGTCGCCTTCCTTCACGTCTTCATCCTCGCGCTGCCTCTTCTGGCCAGCATGAGCGCCATTCCTGACAGCCTCTATTTCGGCTTCGATTCTTTGTCGATTCATTCGCTCCTCTTCCCACATCTTTCGCATATCCTCAAGCTGGGCTTGCAAGTCCCCCATCGCCTGATCCATCAGGAGCTTCTCCAGCGTCCATTTCTCGATATTTCTGGCCTCGTTCTCCTTGAGGTGGTGAATGTATTGCACGGCGCGCGACAGGATTGCGCCTTTAGCTTTCTCACCAGACCCGTTGGGAACGATGCGACCGAGTTCATTGATGCCTTCGTTGATATTACCACGGCGGCGGCGCTCGACTTCTTTCTGTATTGATCATCAGAGAGAGACGTCGGCGGGCTGAGGAATAGGCTTACATGATTGTCTTTGCGTTGCCTCGTCCACTCGTCACTTCCCATTGTAGCACCGCTCTTTGATCGTCTCCCACCAAGGTTAGGATTGGGGCCCTGATTAATAGGCGGAGCGTTCTCGGGTTGTGGGGGAGGCGGGGCGGAGACTTCACCCTCATCGCTCGCTTCCTCTGTTTCTTTCGGCTGTCCTAAGTTAGGGGGACCTCGAGGATGCGATGACGGACCAGGGTCAGTGATCCTGGGTCCAGGAAAGCCAGGGATGGCACCGACGAAGCCCTGCTGTTGGGCTAAATTGGATAAAATCTGGGCAGCATCTGCCTTGGGACCTTGTTCGGCGACCTGCGTTGAGTGTCAGAGTCCAGAAAGGTTTATTTAATAAATGTCACATGAGGAAAGGTGTGTTCGTCGGAGGCGTGATGACCACGATCACGTGTGGGATACAGGGCGCAACGAAGGCAACATGAGGACCCCCGACGTTGAATAATAGACGGAAGGGTACTAGAGTGGAGAAATGACCAAGGGAGGAGCATACCTTGAACACTGGCAAATTACTTAACAAGGAGAGAATCTGCTCCCTGCCAAGTCCCAGAGAACTCAAATCTGGAGTAGCAGCAGGAGCGGAATTCGACTGGGAGGCCGGTTGCCCAGTCAACGTTGGGTCTTGGTTCGCTGCGGCCTGGGGCATCTTTTTGACTAACAGAGGAGAATTATTCCGTTTCTGCAGTGGTTCGTTTGCTGCAGCTCAATAATTGTTCGTAACGAATCCTCAAAACGCTATAGTAGAATAATTAATGTCTGCATAAATATGGCGCTCGACGAATAAGAAGTGACCTGAGACTTGGGACCGCCCGGCGGAAGAGAATAAAAAATTGGAATCAATGCAGAATCGTCAGGAGACTACTGCAGCATCCACAAACAGATATAGTATGCTTGCTCGCTGTTGGCGACGGTGAGCAGCTTATACCGGTCGCGTCGAGATAAAGTGGGGGGGGTGATGACTTTTAGAGGGCGTCACATGGGAATCACGCCTTTTGTGAGACCACGAGAAGGACCCCGGATACTAGAAATATCTTCCCACGTGCGTCATTCTTCTCCTGGGACTTTAAGTATCTTTACATGTGCTTGCTCTATGAAAAAAAAAAAAAAAAGATATTTCCAAGATATCTAGTAGTATTCTCTGACAATCTGCAAAAAAGGAATGCAATCTGTCGTTCCGAGGGTATTCTGGGTCCGTATACTGACAATATCGAGTATCCGTAAGATCTGGGAAAATGAACGGGTAGACCGTTATATAGTAGCTTCCTGGGCATAAGGGGGTGCCATTGCGTTGCCTCAAGGGGTTACTTGTGGAGGAACCAAATCAATAGCAATTTTTCCCTTCCTGCAGGGAATATTGCCCTCGTTGCATAACGTTAGAAGTATTTGTGCTTCCATACAGGAACTTACGTTATGCCGAGAATGGTATTTCGGCAATAGGCGGTCCGAGTAAATATTCTTTCGGCCGAAAAGCATGACTCGAAAATATTTTTCAGTTCAAAGCTAAACTCTTGAATTCAACCCATCATGGCCTCCCTCGCTACCCGTTCCGCCTCTCAAGTTCTCCGTGTAGCTTCTCGTCGTGCTCCTCGTGCAGCTGCTGCCAAAAACGTGCTAAAGTCCATCCAGACAGCTTCCTATTCTCTGCTCGCAAACGTTGCGACAAAACCTGTCCAAAAAGCAAATATCCAGGTCTTTTTTCATTTTCATGCTTCGTCTGATGCTAAATGATTCATTTTTCAGGGAGTCCGTGGTGTCAAGACCCTCGACTTTGCTGGTACAAAAGAGGTCGTGTACGAGCGTAGCGACTGGCCCTTGGCAAAGCTCCAGGATTACTTCAAAAACGACACTCTCGCTCTCATTGGATACGGCTCTCAAGGCCATGGACAAGGCTTGAATGCCCGTGACAATGGTCTCAATGTCGTCGTTGGTGTTCGAAAGGATGGTGAGAGCTGGAAACAGGCTATCGCTGATGGCTGGGTATGTGGTCGCTTTATAGCTGTCCACTTTTCTGACACGCTCCTCTAGGTCCCTGGTGAAACCTTGTTTCCCATCGAGGAAGCCATTAATAAGGGTACCATCATCATGAACCTTCTCTCCGATGCCGCGCAATCGCAGACATGGCCCACCATCGCGCCTTTGATCACCAAGGGCAAGACCCTCTATTTCTCTCACGGTTTCTCCGTCGTGTACAAGGAGGATACCAAAGTCGTCCCTCCCTCCGACGTTGATGTCATCCTTGTCGCTCCAAAAGGCTCGGGCCGTACCGTCCGGACCCTGTTCAAGGAGGGTCGTGGTATCAACTCTAGCGTTGCTGTCTTCCAAGATGTCACCGGAAAGGCCAAGGAGAAGGCTATTGCTCTCGGCGTCGGTATTGGATCGGGATACATGTACGACACCACCTTTGAGAAGGAGGTCTACTCTGATCTCTATGGTGAACGCGGTGTGGTCAGTTATATTTCTTTTTCGTAGATGCGACGCGACTGATATTATCAATTGATTACAGTTGATGGGAGCCATCCGTATGTCTTATCTATGCTTCACATCACTCTATGATCTAACATCGTAACAGAGGGTCTTTTCCTTGCTCAATACCAGGTTCTCCGCAAAAACGGTCACACGCCATCGGAAGCTTTCAACGAGACCGTTGAAGAAGCCACACAGTCTCTGTACCCTCTGATTGGACAGAAGGGGTAAGCCGATTTCAGCGCGTCGGCATTTCCCTGCTGATGAAACAATTCGCTTAAAGTATGGACTACATGTACAACGCATGCTCCACAACAGCGCGTCGTGGCGCTCTCGACTGGGCGCCCGTCTTCGAAAAGGCCAACGTCCCTATTTTTGAGCAACTGTACGAGAGCGTAAGGAATGGCACGGAGACTAGGAAATCCCTCGAGTTCAACGGCCGCTCCACCTACCGCGAAGACCTAGCCAAGGAGCTTGCCGTCATCAACGACCAAGAAATTTGGAGAGCCGGTCCGTCTGTTCCGTCTCTTGTTCGTTTCAATTGTTCTCACGAGCATCTATCTATTTGCAGGGAAGACGGTTCGATCACTGCGTCCTGACTACAAGGCAGATTCAGAGTAGACTGTTCACATCGTCTATCCCAAGAGCCTCACCGGCGACATGGTTACTCCCTCATGGTGCAGGTATCTTATGTCGAGTCTTGTATGAAGTATACTGTCAATCTATCTACCGGAAATGCAAGTCGGTCATTTTGATGGAGCCTAGAGGGAAGAATTGCAAGTGTGGCTGGGATGATGCTCAAGTAGTAGGACGGGCCGATTCCAGGTGTATAAAAGCCAGACTATTCTTTAATCATCTCCCATCATCTCCTCATGGCTAGCCGTGTATCATCTCTCTTCCGTTTTCTGTCCCAGAACCCTCCGGATGTTCACCGCGAAGAAGCTTCCGGCCGCAGCATCCACAGTGAAGGTGGTCGTTCCTCCAACATTAACTCCTCCTATCTATCTGGGTCCCAGCATCAGTCCTTCTGATGTCCAAGACAAACTCTCAATCAACCGGCGACTCAAGCAAACGATTGAAGAGGCAAGGGAGCGCAGTACACTAATTAAACGGGACATCTCTAACCTTGAAGCCACCTTGCGAGATCTCTCGGCTTTTGCACCGTCTCGTTCACCTGGGTTCGAGCTTGAACTACCGAACGTCTGGCCAACTCCCCAGTGCTCCTACAAGCGAAGCATTTGGGCACTCACGCCCGCCGAGGTCCACTACAACGGAAACCACTTGCTAATACCTCCCCTCCCGCCACTGGTACGGTACAAGATCGTACCCGCTCAGCGATCATCAGGGCCAGGACCGTGCGTCGCCCCACACAGCGCAAGTACTGTCCAGAAGCATGTGTCCGGAGCTCCGACAAGATCACCACGAGTTTCTATGAGTCCGCAAGTGTTTGCTCCCCGAGTTGATCTGTCGCCGATGCTCTTTCGAACCCAACCCCAACCGATTTCCACACCGGGTGTGACGTTCGAAGAGAATGTGGCCATGCGCTCACCTCGAACCCCGCTAGCGACCCTACGCCACGAAGTTCGAGTCCTTCCCAGTCAAACGACCGCCCCGGTTGTATCAAGAACAGGAAAGTATATTATACCTCCCCGTAGACACAATCCCCAAGTGGAGCCAACCGCAGAGCCTGGGAGTGAGCGATTTAGCGATTCGATCTCTGGCAATAGAACGTCTTACGCTTGACAGAACCTTGTTCGCTACTAGTATCATCTCAGTCTCAGAACGCAGTGCGTCGTTCTGGTGCACAGTCCAGGGGTGCGACTAGCTGCCACTTTCTTCTGAAAGACACGGTGCTGATCTGATACGTAGATTCTCCCGCACCAGCATCAACCGCAGTGCAAACCACGGGAATGACGACCGCTTTGCTCCTCAAACGAGACTATTTGAAGGACAGGTTGCTCGAGGACTGTCAGAGCTTGAAAAACCCTAGACTGAACGATCCTGCATCCCGCAAATATTATTCGCTCTACATCGGACGGCTTCCCAAGGGAATCCGACTGACGGTGCGTGGAGTACCTATATACAACGATGTGGTGGGGTGGCGAGCCTTTGTATATCTTCGACCGTCGGCAGGGCTACGCATCGAAGATTCGGGTGCTCCGCCACACACTCTGTTTCTAGAGGGATTTATAACCCTATTCTCAACGGCTGATGCATACCTCGCTATCTGTAAGTGCCTCCGTCTCAAGTGCAATCAAACTGGAGTGCTGTCGAGCTACAAGGGACCACTTGTGGAAGAGAATATGATTGAAGAGATAGCAGAGCATCTCAACAACTGTGGTGCTACTGTCTCGTTTGCTTTGCAGTATATACGCCCTTTTGTGATGGAGCTGAAGAGACAGCGAGGCATTGAGCAGGGTTATTAAAGTAGAAAATAAAATAATTATAATCATGTCGTTTCGTCGGCTTGCGCTTACATTTCCGCCGGTTGAGACAAGTTAACCGGTGCCGGTGACTCTCAGGCTCTCGCTTATAACCTGATGATGATATATGGCAACCATCCTTCGTGTCGACGGCCATGGCAAAGGGCAGCGGATACGACCAAGTACGACAAATTGACAGCAAGGACTATGCAAAGACTGTCAACGCTCGTCTTGACAGTATACGCTCACACTTCACTCAGGCGCCGAGAGCAGGGAAGCTAAACAACAAAGTATGCATCATCACCGGGGTCGGGTCGCTGAAGGGTATTGGGTGCGTATCGTCGACTTGTATGCTCTTGCAGCTCCCATCATTTATATACTATAGACGGGCCTCGGCGCTGTTGTTCGCGCACGAAGGTTAGAGATGATATCCAAGCACAAGTCCACTGGCTAACCTAATTACAGGCGCCAAGCATCTCTACCTCATCGACTTTGATCCTACCAACCTTTCTAATCTCAAGGAAACGATTGAGACAAAGTATCCAGACGTCAAGGCTACGACATTGCAAGCGGATGCCTCAGACGAAGCTGCGATTTTAGGCGTGTGCAATCAAGCATTGGAAGAGGAAGGCCGCTTGGACGTGTTTTTCGCAAATGTAGCCTCTCAGCATTTCGCCCCATGTTATCGGCCTCATATTCACACAGGCAGGCATCGCATCCATGAAACATGTCTCCCAGATAACCACCGAGGATTTCATGAATACCATCAAAGTCAACTCACTCTCGTCCGTCAGACCCTCTGTTGCAATGATGCCTTGACATTTATCACTATACTAGATGCTTTTTGGCAGTCAAGTATGCTTCCGCCGCAATGAAGAAGACCAATCCATCCAAAGGCAAACAGGTGAGCTCAGGGAGCATCATTCTCACCGCATCCGGTAAGCCTACGTGACAGAATCTAACAAAGCATACCTCATCCCATTTATAGTTGCTGGTATACGCTCCGGTGCTGGTCCCGTGGATTGTAAGTCTTGATCACAATCACCGTGTCCAGCAGGTATAATACTTCCCCGCCAGACAGCGCCAGCAAGGCTGCGTAAGCTCATCCATACAGCTTGCTATGCCACGCCTAATCATCCTCCTCAAAGTGTCAACTCTATCGCCAAGACTTCGTCCTATCAGCTCCAAAAAACAGATATCCGAGTAAATTCCGTATGCCCCGGTCTCATTGAGACTGCGATGACGACCACGACTTTCGATTTTGCGAGGGGCAAAGGCACTGATAGTAAGCTGGGACAACTTAGTGCGCTTGGTCGCTATGCTATCGCCGAAGGTATAGATTCACCATCTCCAATTATACTGGCCCTAATTTTGATGTATTAGAAATCGCACCATTGGCTGTGTATCTTGCTTCAGGTACACCACCCTTTTAGTCACTGTCTGGTTGGATTCTGAAGATGATAAAATAGACGACTCCAGCTATGTTAATGGACAAAATATAGCCATCGACGGGGGTCTTTCGGCATCGGTTCCTGTCGTTCCGGGACGATGGACGTAGTAGGATGGTATTTGGTATTTATGACTTCATACATACAATACGCTCTAGTGTGCGATATCGGTCGATACCGCAGTCGGCTGGTCTACATGCAACGCGCAGGAGTAGTCGTTTTTTTTTTCCACCTACATCATGATGAATGTTGCTGTAGTATTGTCCAAATTCTGTCTTCAAGAGAACGCAGAACAGCTGATGAGGTGTTCAAACTCGTCATAAAGTACGCCACGTCACCCAGTGTACGGAAATGCACACCGAACGGGGCTCCCCCAGGTGCTGCAGAGAAGCCGTTCCCTCCGTCATCATGTTGATCTATCGGACGAAACACGATCTCTGCTGAATGTGAACTGTACCCTGAGAGGAGGGTCAACAACTATACGAATAGGAAAAGGATTTAAAATTTCGAGCTCACCTGCAGCGTCGTCTCGGATCTTAATCGCAAGCACCGTCCCTAGAGTCATTACCTCTGCCACATTATCCATCCTGGACACTGTCTCTATAAACATCGGATCCCAGAAACTCCAAACAGAGTCACCCTTGCTCTTCCACTCAGCGCGAGCCTCCTTCCACGCATCACTCCTCGAAAGACTATCAATCATCTTCAACGTCTCGTTCGCGACCTCGCACCCCATCGCATGAGCTGTATAGGAGTGGCCATGAAGAAGTGCATCCGCTTTCTTGTCACTGAGGAATGCCTCATAGATCGAGTTTGAAGCCAGGGTCACCGCGAGAGGCAGTAAACCACCCGTAAGGATCTTAGCGTTGACGGAAATATCGGGACTGACGCCAAGGATAGAGGTGGTGCTCTCCATACCGATTCGATATAACCCGACGAAAACCTCGTCGAATATGACTGGGAGACCTGACCATGAAGATGATGAGGGTCCACGAACAACGTCGATCAGGACCCGCTGGAACAAGGGATCAATGAATAGCATCCCTCCTGCTCCCATGACCAAAGGCTCCAACACGAGGGCGCCGAGCGTCTGTCCTTTACGCCTGAGGGTTTCCAGCGTTTTCTCGATATGTCCCTTGTAAGAGCGCGCAAGGGGCGTGCCCAACCTAGCAGAGACGTCGTAAACCCAGGCCAACGAGTCGCCCTGGATGGTCGATGTTTCCGAGGTAATTGCGGAAGGAACGGATATTACAACTTTCCCTTGACGCATGGAGACCGTAGGGGGATCGAGCCAATAGCCTTTCGCATGATGCCACTCGCACGTATAAACACTCTCCTCACAGGCATTCATCGAGCCAATAGTGTCCCCGTGGTAGCTCCCTTTCAACCCGAGGATGCCTAATGACTTCTTTTGTGCGTCATCAAATTCCCTTCCTTCCCGGACTGTGAACGCACGTAAAGCCATTTTGAGAGCAATCTCCATTCCAGTCGAGCCATCATCAGAGAAAAAGGCCTTCGATGCCCATCCTTTGCCTGGGCCATCCTTTACCAATCGCTCGGCAAGCCGGAGAGCAGGGAGATGGGTGGCTCTGGGGAACATAACATGTCCATATCGTCCACTCGCCCTCGCAGCAGCCAAAGTAAGAGCAGGCTGGGTGTGGCCAAAAGCTTGTGTCCACCAGGACGCCGATCCATCAAACTGGGGCTGCAAAATGGAGGACGACGGTGAAGATTGGTGGAGGACGGTGAAGAAGTCCGAGTACGCGCTATCAATGACATTGACGTCTTGTTCTGTTTGATAATGTGAATGCTGGACGAATGGCCACCAGATTGAGTCGAGGGTACGACGGGGCATTGATTCTAACTCGTCCAACCTATTCTTGTGACAAGTATCCAGGTGCTCGATGCTCGATAAAATACCGTTTTCGTCGTCCTTAGTGAGGAGAGAATGATAATATTCTTCAGTAGACGCGTGATTCTGGGACGTATTGGGAAGTAAGGGAGGAGGCGCGTTTACAGTTGAAACATGTACTCCACGATCGGCAAAGTATGGCTTCAAATATTCCCAGTTGCGATAATACTCATCGCGGAAAAGCAGGATAGCATCGACCAGGAAACCGCGGAGGACAAGTGATTCGTAGGCAGAAATAGTGGACGAGATGCCGCCCAGCTTGGAATCGCCGATTAGAATGGTGGGAAGAAAAAGAGGCCGGTAGCAATCCAGTTGCGTCGTGCCGGAAAGAGTAGGACTATGTACGCCTGGAACCAAGCGTTAGCACAAGGTAAGAAAACGTGAACAGACGAGAAAAGGCAGGAAATTATGTGCCGACACTCACTGTCCAAAGATTAATTCTCACCTCCAGCGGTTTCCACGTACATGTGGGAAGGATACGGCGACGCTGTAGCGCACTGTCTAATGTGATGGGCAATAGAGTTCACGACCGTCTGGTCTGAGGGAATCTGGAGGGAAATCAGTCCACAGATAGCCGCCACTCAATAGCAATCTATACTTGGGTTTCATCGTTGCCGGTTGCGAGACTGGCTGCGAGGTGTGGGCTCACAGGTTCTTGGTACTGGTACAGACAATCTGCATGGATACGATCTTTGAAGGAACCAGAATACCGTTTTATATGCCTGGATAGAATGCATTTAGAAAGAATGACGAAAAAAAGCAAGTTACTTACTCGACATCAGCACTCTTGACGTCGCCGGTACTAACCGGCTTCAAATAAAAGACAGATTTTCCAGCTGCCGCCGATGCTCGAGCCAGCGCCGACGTCAATATGGTTTTTCCAACGTCTGTATTCGCGCCAAACACTTGGTGGACGCGTAGATGCTTGAAAAGAAGTGACATCGACCGCCTGGCGTCGTCGTAGTCGGAGACAAGGGAAGATAAGATTAGATGCAAATTTTAATCTTATCGTGACCCGAGTTTCTTTCCTTTTTTTCCCTTTCCTTTCCTTCCCCCCACCACCATGACCATCCTTGGCCTCCCGGAATCATTCAAATCAACGGGCCCGGCCCATTTCGACATTGAAAAGGTCATCCGACCAAATATTCTGTCCTTGCACCCGTACCGTTGTGCCCGAGATGACTACAAAGAGGGAATCTTGCTCGATGCAAACGAAAATGCCCTGGGGCACTCTATGTCACCTGCAACCGATGAATCAGAGATAAATACTACCCTTGAGCTCAATCTTCACCGGTATCCTGACCCATCCCACGATCCCATAAAGGAACGAATAGCAGCCATGCGTTCAATCCCTGGCGTTGATCATGTCTTCCTCGGCGTGGGCTCAGATGAAGTCATCGACCTCCTCATGCGTGTCTGTGTCGCGCCGGAGCGAGAGAAGATCCTGATTACCCCGCCGACCTATGGCATGTACGCTGTCTGTGCTCAGGTGAATGATATCGGCATCGTCAAGGTCCCTCTTGAGCTAAGTGGTGCCAAAGGAGAAGGCGGAACTGCTGGACGGTTCAGCGTGAAGGTTGACGAAGTATGAGTGTTTTCTGCTGTAATGTGTTTAACACTGATCTGATTACACTGAACAGGTTAAGAAAGCAGTAGATGCGGATCCTTCCATCAAACTGATTTTCTTGTGCTCCCCCGGAAATCCTACAGGAACCCTCATTCCTCTATCCTCTATACGGGAAATACTTGATTATCCAGGCTTCAAGGGCATCGTCATTGTAGATGAAGCCTATATCGATTTCGCCGGCGCTGGTGCAAGTGCAGTATCTCTCGTCAGAGAATACGCGAACTTGTGCGTTATGCAAACCGTCAGTAAAAGCTTCGGTCTTGCAGCTATTCGGTATGCCTATGCCTTTCTATCCATACATCTAAGGCCAAACTCACCGCCTGTTCGGCAGTTTAGGTATAGCCATCGCCCAACCACCATTAATACAAATTCTCTCGAATACCAAAGCACCTTACAATATATCCACACCCACCGCCCACCTTGCATTATCTGCCCTTTCTCCCTCAGCAGTGGATACGATGCAATCCAAGATAAATACCCTCATCGCTTCCCGGACTAAACTTCTCCAATCATTGTCCACCCGCGCCGGGCTAGGACCTTCCATTGGTGGTAACGACGCCAACTTTATCGTGGTTCCGGTCTTATCCAAAGATGGTACCAAACCTGACAATTTCAGGTCGCAGAAGGTTTACAAGTCGTTAGCAGAGGAGAATGGTGTTGTCGTCCGATTTAGAGGCAATGAGCCAGGATGCGAAGGTTGTCTTAGAATTACGATCGGGAGCGAGGAAGAGAATGGGGTAGTCGTTAGAAAGCTTTCAGAAGTACTTCAACAGTTGTAAGAATACCAGGAACTATAGAAATACAATAGATGATCTGACATAATTCAGTCTCCAGAGTCGAAAAAGATAAGCCATCCTCTTAGACGTCCAACAATTGAACATTTGAGGTTCTATAGATTAGGAGTAAGAATACAAATATGTAGCAATGCAGAGCGATCAACTCCTCCAATACTGAGCCAAGTCATGAATCCGATCCAACACCACCGTAATATACGACGTCTCATTCAACAAAGTCTCGAAATGTTTAATCGCCTCCTCCTCTGTAAGATCTAGCCGAAATTTTTCCTGCAATTGCTCATGTACATCCCGGTGCTTGATATCCGGTATGTTAGCATCCACCATCAATGACACCAAGTTCAGTATGAGGTTCGCATTCTTTCGTAGGATCGAGAACGCCGTAAAGCAAAAGTTCTTGAAGCGGGCATAATGGGGTGACTGTGCGCCTCCCATCCCATCAACCATTTCTTTGCAGACTTTGACGGCAGGTGGGAAGGGTTTGGGATCTCGTCCTAGGATGTATCCAAAGTCGACTGCAATTCGGTAAATAAAAACGTAAAACACCAAATAGGATATGTTGCTTACCATGGAAAAAGTGCCCTAGAAGATCAAGATTAGATGGTAGAAAGTAATGTACCAAACCATACGCACCATCGGAGGCTACCAAAAGGTTATCCAAATGGCGATCGCCCACACCGAGCAAGTAGGTCACCACACAGTAGCCGGCTAAACAATATCTTCAGAACCGGTTTAGCGAACCAACTCAAAAGCGCACCACAACTCCGTACAAAAGTATCAACCACACCTGGCTCCACTCCCGACGTCCCGACACTTCCCTCATCTGGATAATTTGCGCGAAGGTAATTGAGCAGGTTCCCATGCTCGCTAACAATGGCAGCAATCGTCTTGCTAGGGATGTACTGCACCATTCCCTGCAACGGACCCGTCGCTAACACATCATACGGACTCAACTTCAAATCCAGATTCTCCTTCCTCAACAAACGATCCATCAGTGTAAAGAGCTGTATGACAAGCTGATCTTGCCGCATATCATCGCCATCCTTGAAGATCACAGGATATTCTGAGCCGTTGGAGCTCTGGAAATTAAGCAACATTGGATACAAATTGGACTTGAACACCGACGACTTTTCCGCGATGATACCTGTGATTTCGATGCGAGCGTTGACAGGAAGGGGGAGTGGGGGTATAGAGTTCAGACCATTCTTTGAGTCGTTGATGATCGAACGAAGCTTTTCAATCTTCTTCGGTCGAGGATCCTTGGACGTACGAAGCTCCTTGGCACGCTTGGCCAGTGTTTCAACAAGCTGGCCTTGCCGTCGCATTAGTTCGCGACGGTTAGAGCCATCAGGTGACTGGCAATAAAAATCATTTAGAAAAGAATAGGAAGAAAGTCTGGCGACAAGCTCACTTCTAAGATCTTGTTCATGAACTTGAACACAACGCGTCCATACATCTTCGAAATCACCTTGTCTTCAAGGGCTACCTCCACCATGAGATACCAATATAACCTGTTACCAAGGATAGGGTTCTGCACTCCACGGGCTATGAGGAAGTCGGTGAGGCCACTATCATCGTACGAAATTGCGCTGGAGACTGATCTCGATGACCGCGCATCACTAGCTGCACTTTCAAACTTCAGAGCTTGTACCAATTGCAACAAATATAAGAGTAGTTCCTGTACGAGTCCACATTAGGTTGTGATAAAGCCAAGAATTGTACGCTTACATCGTCATCTGCTCTATTCAGTTGCTTAACAGCGAATGCTCTCACACGAGAATCCACTGTACCAGGACCAAGCAGCTCCAGGGCGTCGTCTGTATCAATTTCTGTCCATTGAGGTAAAAGTTCTTCTACTGCTTGTTTCACTTCTGATGGATCGCGCCACGTCACGGAATTGAGGAACTTGGTAAGACCTCTCTTGTCGCGTGCAAGGTAGAAGCGGAATTTCCATATGAGATCCTTCTCTTCGGAATTGAGAGGTTGACTAGGAGCGTAATTGAGGATTTCTCCAATGCTGTCACGGATCTTGGCATTCGGTTTAAGTTCTCTGTCGTACGGGCCACTTCGGTGACTCCGAACGAGTCGACGGTGTTTATCTTCCACAGGATTTTCTCGAGCAATGTCGGGATCGATGATGCTCCATAGATGATGAGAGTCATGGGTGGCTGATGAAGATGCTGCACCGGCAACGGGAGTTGCCGGAGGAGGTGCGGACGACGAAGTGGACGCCGTTGGCTGTGGAGGAAACTCTGGTTCATTGAATATTACGGGGAAGTCGAATCGAGGCAGATCAATGTAGAGGTACAGATTATCGGATTTTTGGGTCTCTGCGGCATGGACTTCCTCCATCTTTCGAAAAGTCATCTTGTCAAGCCAATCTGATTTTGGAAGGTCACCACGCTCGTATTTCTTCACGAGCTGTAAGGTGGATGAGAACCCTACCACAGGGAGAGGCTAGCATACGCACCTTTTCCAGCCTTCCCATCTCGTCCCTCGATCCGTACTTGCTTGGAGTACTTGTTTCTGCAGAGCCATCGGCTTCCACGCCTTGCCAGAGCAGTAAACGGTGCTTCCCCCGTCGCAAAGTCCTAGTTGATGTCAGGCGCGCTCTAATAACAGAAACACCAATCACACCATTTCTTCCCAAAGAGACGAAAGGTGGATCCTCCAACAGGTGCCGCTGTTCTTGGCCCAGAGATATCCCATGCAGTAAAAGTTATCTGAGAATTGAGTGGCAGGTCACAGTATCGAATAGGGAGGGTTATCCACTCGTTCCACCTGCGGCGTCATCAATAAGCGGGCATCACCTGTGTAGAGATACAACGGACGTGTATGAGTTTTTGAATGCCTTGAATGCCGTTCGAAAGGGAATGGTGAGGGGTTTGTTGTCCGCGATGAGCTGACAGGTTACATAGAGATCTGACAATGTGCTTGAGCCTAGGATGTAGTGAAATTGGGGCAACAGTATCCGGCACCACTTACGCAGACTGAACACCGTGAAAACGCAGCTCTGGCTTCTCCAGCAGGTCGGTGAAGGACCTAAGATGTCGAATGCCCTCAAGTTGGTTTCTATTACCGGGCTGAGTCGATTGCACACAGGACAGGGCGGCACTTACATTCGAAACGTGACGGGCATCTTGAGATTAGAAAGGGTAGCAAAGGTAAAATCGTCACGGTTGTCCTTGTCCATGGTGGCGGAAAGAGAAAGGGCAAGGCCCAATTAGGGATGCTGCTGCACGCATCTGCCCCTAATTATGGGCATACATATTGATAATCATTGCATCGACACACAACAGCAACAGCTGTACCCTACCAACAAGAAGTAAAAAGTACACTTGATGAATACATATTTGGCTTCCGGCTTCCAAACTTCCCCTACTCTACGTCTGCGAAGTGCTGAAAATGTCATTTGTTCCCTGAATCTTTTCATGGTCGGCCAGGTTAGCTTGTGCTTCATATACTGTTATTACAGGATTGTATTTGCGCTACGGATTCAAAAAATGAATATAGAAGCCGGGGGCAACAAAAAAAGCAGCATACCTCAGTCCAATGGCCGAGAAATCCAACATAGTAAATTCTAGTGGTGTCTGCACCCTGAGACGCCGGAAAGAAGAGAGTGATAGAGGAAACATTGGAAAATTTAGCCGCTCTGTAAAACGTTGGACTCGTGACATCTACCAAGAGATTCACCTACTTGACAGCGTATTCTCCGACCTCTCTGCTTTGAACAACGTTGAATTCCTGTATCGGCATCTTATCATTGACATCTTCAAAGTCCAGAGCATCCTCGTTCGCAAACTGGGGCAAGAATCAAGGTGAAGTATACAGGACGCAAGGAAGACGAGGCCTTACGATAGCCACTTTCGCTGGCGTCTGATCGGCCGGTCCAGTTTTCAGCAGCAGAGAGCGAAGCTTGACAGAGCCAGTAAATGGGATCCGCAGAATGCTACACGCTACGTGAGATGAGGCACCACGAGCGGTTGTTGGGAAACATACAGCTGGTCATCGGAATCGGATTCCAAAGACTGATTTGGCCTCTGTTACAAAAAGACGGATAACTTGAGGGGCTCGGTATCACCTTTTCCTCGCTGGTTCGTTCATGCCAAGGTTTGATAACCTCTGGACCGTTACCATTAGCATTCAGCGCAAAGACATTGGCGCGATCGATATGCATGAAGAGGTTGTCATTGGGACCAGCGTCGGACGTATCGTGGATGTGTTCATCGTGGTCATGGTCGTTGCTTTCATGGCCGCAGCTGGCGTTGTGGTGGTGAGCCATGGTCGACGTCGGTCCAAGCCCATTGTTTGTCTACGCCCATATGTACAATCAGTGACGTCATACGTAGCCGGAGACTGGGCCCATCCAGCTCCTGCTTGGGGATGTCAGCAACGCGGTCCTGTTCCTCTTCAGACACATACGATTTGAAGTTGCTGTAGAGCGCAAAAACAAAGGCCACCTCTGTGGATTCAACCCTGCGATAGCGCAGCTTCTTTCCAGTCCCAGTGAGCTCTTGGAGGTATCCAGAAATATGCTGTTGCTACCTTCTGGGAGTAGATTCTTTCGCGTGGCATATTTTGCAAGGTCGGAAAGGGTTAATCTGATTCGGTACTAGAAAAGAGGCGGCTTGGGTCTCGGGGGGCAACGCAAGTACACGAAAGGGATGTCATCCCACCGCTCGTTGCCATAATGTAATGTATTTGAACCAATACAGCTCTTTGAATCGAATGTAGGTCTGTCTGAAAATATAAGCATGACATCTCTTCAGCAATGGCCGACTCACCTTGTTTTTTTTTTTTTTTTTTCCTCCTCCCCGCCCCAATGGAGGTTATGACTGGGATAGGAAGGTGGATTCGATGACATATCTCTTGTTCCCCCACCACCATGTCTGGCATTTACAATCAGGCATTTGCCATTGGCGGACTCGAGGTCAAGGTATTATCAAGGCATGAAGAGGCAGACTCGAGACCCGCCTTTGTGCTTTTTGTTCTTCACGGTCGACATGGACATTGCCAAGATCAAAATGTCACTTCGATCGTCCGTGGCTTACTGCAGGAGAAAGATAGTAATGCTCAGCGTAAATTATACGTAGTGACATTTGTAGGCTGCAGCCTGCTCGAGATTCCGCTATCGTCTTCTCAAACTCCTATTCACAGGACCAGAGAAATCATGGTCATCGAATGGTAGACCCCAAGGCTAATGAGGGCTGGAGCAAGGTAGCAACCCAAAACAATGACCGGCATGCGTAAGCGCCTCTCTTCATACCTCTTTATCTATATCTTATTCCTCAATCATTGTTACAGAATAGACATGTACAGTTTACAAAGTACGACACTCTCTTAGTATATTGAGTCCAAGCTTAGCCTTGAAAGCTGGAACGGCCAGGGACGTCTCGTTCCTCATCGATTTTCTACCAGCCTATGTCTTTCCTGAACAGGAACGCATAGTCACCGGGTGGGGGGTTGCTGGTGTCAGCCTTGGCGGTCATTCTACCTGGATCTCTTTGAGCCAAGGTCAGCTGGCGACCCTGTACTTGTGAATTGCTTGCAAATTTACCTGCAGATCCCCGACTAACCATTGGAATACCTATCATTGGATGTCCCGACTATCTCACTCTTATCTCAGCGCGAGCTGAGAAATTTGGGATTTCTCTAGAGAAATCATCATATCTGCCTGATAGTCTCCTAGTGCTGATACAGCGCTCGGATCCGGCTTCCACTGCATACAGATCCAGTGATTCATCGAATCCCTTCTTGGGCAAGAAGATCTTGGTCCTGTCCGGAGCTGATGATTCTCTTGTTCCGTGGTCAGCTAGCGAGCCCTTTGTGAATGGATTGGTCGTCGGTGAAAAAGGTGTCAAGCGCGTCTTTGTACAGGAAGGGGTTCGCCACAAATGCTCGCCTGAGATGGTCCAGCAATTGGTCGAGTTCGTTCGCACACACACTCAGTAATTAGATTGTGAAGTAAATAAATAAATAAATACCATGTATGACTAATCGTTGGTCATGTTTGGGTCGATGTAGTGGCGGCTTGGGCAACTGTGCCATCGTTCTGTTCTACGTCGTTGACATCGTTCCATCCAGCGACCACGACCTTTTATCTATTTATCGCACGGATTACAGACCGACGAGGTGACATACTCGTGCCTCAGCGCGTGCCCGACGATTTTCCGGGTTCAATTTGGGTCTAGTGACGAAGCCGGCCAGGCCTGATTCGCTATTCATATAAAAGGACACCATCGCTCCGCCAAGATGCCCCGCCGCGCTTCCACCCGCACCACCACTACCTACGTCGAGCAGCCAACATATCAGCCTTCTGCTGCCCCCTACCCTGCCCCGACGTTACCCTCTGAGCTCGTCGTGCTCCGGACGAACTGGAAATGGGCCGCGTTAAGTCAGTTTTTCTTCACCTTTTCCCAGTTGATGTCTATGGACGACCTATCGTTGAATGTAGGCTTCATATTCCAGGTATCTTTATATCATCTTGACTAACGTCCTTTTTTCCAGGACATCGAAGAAGATCTAGTACAGGGAAGCAACATATATCTGCCCCGCGTCATGCAGAGATTGTTGTATACGCTTTCGTACGATCGCAAAATAACGTGAGCATCGTTACTACCTTTTTTACTGTCAAAGTCGCGTATTGATCGCGTTTTAGGTCGAACAACTGGCAGACAGCTCTGCGAAAACAATATTACAAACGCGACCCGGCCGCGAACCCGATAGGACCTGAACCGTTCCCTAGCGCGTCAATGTCTCACACTCGGACAACTTCACTCGCCACACCGGATTCCCAATCTCGTGCAAAGACTGAGGACTCTGAGGTGGCCGACAAAGTCAAGAATGAGACGCCAGCTATGTCTGTTCCGCCTGAAGAAATCAAATCTGATGTTGGACAAAACGAGGAGACTATAAAATCTGAGACTCCTGCTGCAGAAGAGCCTCCACAGGAGGAGGGAGAGGAGCCAGAAGAGTCCAAGGACTGGCTCGAGTTGTCCATGCTTGAGAAACTCGATTCCATGCATCTCTTGATGGAATGGCAATTCCAAAACGCGACCCGACTACGAACCCTTATGAAATCGGATGACGACTTGGCAACCTGGGTGAATAACCTATGTTTCCTCATACCTGAGTTTCATTAATGAAGTTCACACAGCGGATCGAACCCATTGGGTACGACTCCAAGAGGAATGCCTATTGGCTGGTGGGTGCCGACCGATTATGGATACAACGAGAGCCTCCGAGACCCCCGCGGTCTTCGAAGAGCCTTAAACGCAAGAGACCGGAACCCAAGGTCAAGAACAGGAAGGGGAAAGCCAGCCTTGCGAAACGTGCACGCATAGAGCCGCCTCCTAAAAGAGGCAAGGCAAAAGCCAAAGCCAAAGAAGACTCTTCCCCCGTTGGTCGTCGCAGTCGCGCTGCCAAAGCCCAGGCGAACATCAAGCTTGACGCGCAGGCCAGGGAGTTGGCAGAACTCAACCGACAGGCCGCCGCTTTTAGTCGGAGCGATAGTGGTTTGAGAACGTCAAGTCGACGACAACTTGCATCTACACCCAAATACACTCCAAGGGGGACACGAAACAGTGCACGGCTAAGGGGGACTCAGAATGACGATGAGTGGCAGGCAGTTCCAGAGGAGTGGTTGAATGAAAGCGTTAATGGTAACAGGAACACAAGAAGCAAAAATTCGAAGTCCAAGACGGGTTTAGAGAGCGAAGGGAGCTCTATAAGTGATTTGACAGATTTGAGCGACGAAGAAAGTGAGGAGAAGGCGAAAGGCGATGACGATGACGATGACGACGATGACGAGGAAAAGGAGGAGGAGGAGGAGGAGGAGGAGGAGGAGGAGGAACAAGATCAAGGTGAGGCAGATGAGGAGGGAGATGAGGAAGGGGACCCTCCGGAACCTGTAATTGAGCAACTGGAGGAACAATACCAGGTACCTACAGACTTTATTGAATGGGAGACCGTAAGTCAGCTTACTTCTCGTCGAGTCTGTCTCACTGCTCGTCAGATATGCGTTACATTGTACGAATGGGAGCACACAGCGGAGCGCTGGCAGAATGCTACTCATTACGCGGAGAAAGCACTGTACAAGGTCTTGACAACCTCCATTGTTCCAGTTATCACTGAGGAGCTTCGAGTACGTGTTCCTGCTAAACTGACCGTGATCTGTGTTTGACGTGAATTATAGGAAGTCGCTCGTAAGAAAAAGATCGAGGAAGCTGTTGTACATCGCAAACGCTCATCTCGCATAGCTATCAAGGAATCTGTGCGAGAGGAAGCTCGTCAGGCAATTGCAAGGAAAGCCGAGGAGGAAGAAAAGATGAGTCGTGCCAGGCGTGCAGAGGCCAGGCAGCAGAAGGAAGAAGAAGCCCGTCAGAAACGGGAGAATGCTCGCGAGCAACGAAGAAACGAACGAGAAGCCCGGGAAGCGCAAGAAGCCAAAGATGAAGGCGAGAGGTAATTGTTCTGCGTCTTCTGTATGAATGCATGTTGACCGTCTGCTTCAGCGCCGGTATGCCGGTCGACGTCGTTGGTAATGGGGCTGCCGTCGACCGACAAGCGAATGGCACATCCGGGCACCGTACTTCGAACGGTGTCGCCAGTGGATCTCGCACTCCGGCTGGCGAGGACTGGGAGTTGGATTGCGAGATATGCCTTCGCCGGGGCGTAAATCTCGTAGGCATCCTTCATGATTGCTCTGTAGTCGTTCTAACTTGAATCTTCTATTCTGTTTTCAGGATGATGGAGTTCCTATGATGTGCTGTGGATCATGTTCCAAATGGCAGCATATATCTTGTCATGATCAAGCTGACTTTCGATCTGGTCGTCCAAGAAGGAACTGGGAGCAAGTGGAATTTATCTGCCGAAACTGTTCACAGACAAAACGACAGTCGCACTATTCCAATGCGCATCCACCTCCTGCAGCAGGGCGCGATCAGTACCTTGCGCTGCGTGCTCCTGGATCCGTCGCGTCGACGAGCAACTCTTATGGGAATTACAATGCTCCAGCGTATCCTGGATACAATCCCTACTCTCAACCTACGAAAAACTACAACCACCAGCAGATGTCTGATGTACGTTCACATGCCGCACAAACTCAATCATCGTATCCGCTTCAAACGAAGGCCATATCCTTCACCCATTACCAACCCCAACAACGCGGCTTCTCTCAAACACATTCTTCTTATAACGCGGCACCCTATGTACAGCCGTATGGACAAGCAGCTTCTGTCGGACAATACGGACAATACACGGAGTCAATAACTAATGGATCAAATGGCTACGCGTATCCAGTAAGCTGAGGGTCGATTTTATTTTTATTTTTTTCTGACTCCGAGTTTAGCGTTCTGCACCAAGTGCTAGATGGAGCGTTACGACTCCAGCACAACAATCTCCGGGATATGGCACAGCTTCCTATCCCACTACAGAAAGGACCTCAGCCAGTGGGCGTCAGTATCCGGACACTCAAAAATGGCAGCATCAGCCTACACAAAAGATGACGGACGCATACAGCACTGGCTACCACCCGAACACTTAAATTGACTTATTGGTTTCGAGATAATTAGACGGCACCTTGCATGTTTATTGGATCTTTTATACTGTGTGTCCGGATAGAAAGGTGTTTTTTTTTGTTTATTCTGTATGTGTGTACATGTCCGAGATGTAATAGTGATACAACTAGTAATACACAGTGCCATGATAATGGCTTATCGAATTGATTCGTACATTTTGTATGCTGGAGTTTTGAACGTAAATACGTCTGTGTCAAGAGGATCCTGGTCCCTGTGGATATGTTAGTTAGAAAATTTCGGGGATGAATACAACATACTCGATAGGTCCCAAGACACGTAGACCCCGAACATGGGTATCCTTACCGCTCTGGTGGTTGGTCATGACGATGATCTGGAGCACGTAGGCGTAAATGGGTTTCCTAGAAACAAAGGGCATCAAGGACCATCATTAGTTGAATTTGGGCTGGACATACAGCCCGTCACCGTCCTCGTTGGGTTCCGATGAGATATCGAAAGTTAGCCAGCCATCCGGTTTATCCAATGTTATTATTCGAACATCCTGCAGATCCGTTGAGCCTGTTCCGGCACGAATGGCAAGCGTCGCGGGGGTATACGAGTCGTCCAGAGGATGACTGAGGTATATGCTCAGTTTCTACGGTGATGTCGTCAGCAACAGCAGCGTAACTTAAACAGTAAGACGGACCTGGACGGGCATTTTTCGAGGAAACTCGATGGTGATGAAATGAGGCTGGGGACCATCCGAACTGGGAGATTTAACGACGACGGTGGCATTTCAACGCGTCAGGACTCACTGCCAAAACGTCTCAGAATCACCGTCTCGCAAGCACTCGACCCCGAAACCGAATTTTGCAGAGGACACGGACCATTTGGCGCGTGAAGAGATATCTGGCCAAGGAAGGATTGGTGGTCGTTTCATGGCTGAGTTACTGTTGAATAGCGATGATTTTAAGCAATGGTACTATATATCGTTTACCTGAGAGGAGAAAGGGAGCGTTGAGGTTGGCGTCGTCGATGAGAGGCAGAGGCTGTCCAGGAGGAGGAAGAGACATCGTGGTAAGAGGCAAGCCGTGACCGTGTTGCAGCAGTGTTCCTTGCCTCTTGCCTTCCATGGAGCTCCCCATCGAAGACTACCGCCGGTACGGGCGGCAGATGATCCTCGATGGATTCGGTCTCCCAGGTATTTTTCATTCTTACCTTTCGACCACCATCATCGTTTCTTATCCATCGCCAAGGTCAGCTCAAGCTCCGGAATTCGTCCGTCGTCGTCGTAGGCGCCGGTGGACTCGGATGTCCAGCCCTTCAGTATCTGGGTGCAGCAGGATTTGGTGAACCCAGATCATCCTTTTCGTCGAGATACTAGCTGACATTGCGCCAGGAAGAATAGGCATCATCGACCACGATGTCGTAGAAGTATCCAATCTACAACGACAGATTCTGCACAATGAAAGTACCATTGGACTTCCCAAGGCTGAATCTGCAGCAGAGTCACTTCGACGGTGAGGGTACCTAGCAAACGTCCCGCCATTTAAGCTCATTTGGTACAGACTGAATTCTCGCCTGAACCTGGACGTGATAATCGAAGCCTTGACGCCACAAAATGCACTTCATCTTCTGCAGCCATACGACATCATCCTCGACTGCACAGACAATGCACCGACACGGTATCTACTCTCAGACACTGCGGTCGCACTCGGTAAACCACTCGTGAGTGGGGCTGCTCAGAAATTTGAGGGACAGCTCTGTTGCTACAATCTTGGCCCCGACGGTCCTTGCTACCGGTGTCTGTTCCCAACGCCTCCAGCCTCAGAAACAGTGGGGACATGCGCAGAGACAGGAATCCTCGGTGCAGTAACTGGCGTCATTGGCAACATGCAAGCATTGGAGGCCATCAAAATCGCTACTGGTTTACACGGTCCGTAATTTCTTGGACGCAGTATTTTCCTGATCACTGATATCCCATCGTTAGACCAGAAACCATCTCTCCTCGTTTTCTCCGCCCTGGGTTCACCCCCGTTCCGTAGCATCAAACTTCGGTCGCGCAGGGCTAGCTGTCCTGTATGTGGGACAGAAGGAGAGGAGGTTGGTGAAATCAAAGATATCGACTACGTTCAGTTCTGTGGAGGTGCTGCTCCGGACTGGGAGAGCCGCGGGATGATTGAAGGACGATCCGACCGGCGGATACGCGTTCAAGTACGTTAACTGAAGTTTCCGTGTAAGACTACTGCTAAATACTGCTCTTTAGGACTTTAATGATGTATTAGCAAAGAAAAAGGTCAAGATCATCGATGTTCGACCTCCAACAGAATTTGGGATTTGTCGGTTACCTTATTCAATAAGTAAGTCTTCGTCCCCAAAGAACGAGCGAATAAAATAAAGAAATTTATGTAGATGTTCCTCTCAGCGTCCTTGTTGCCAACCCTGCCGAGCAGCTTCCAAGCGACAATGAAACAGAGACATATATCGTATGTCGTCTCGGCAATGATTCACAGATAGGTGCGGACGCCCTACGAAGCGTCCGAACTGGCAGCTCCATGTCCATCAAAGATGTTATTGGAGGTCTTCGCGCTTGGTCAAGAGACATTGATAGAACATTTCCAGTGTACTGATCTATTCCATTCCTACATACATTTACAATACATTTATAATAAGCGTTATGTACTTGATCTAATTAAGCTATTTCTCTAAGAAACCGTATCAGCGTCAGATGATCAGTTATCAGCAAATGGACGTACTTGCAAGCTTCAACCACTTGGGCACTTTCTTTGTTTCAGAGGATGAGCCTGAAGAACCTGGTATCCTAGACATGGGAACGTTGGGTGGGGGTGTATCCAGTACTTCTGGAGGCCTAGGTAAGTCAACGGCCTGTGAAAGAACATTTGTGATCAAAGGCGCGGGGACGTGCGACCCTTACAACCCAATTAGCGACGTAAAAGACCATTGTTCAAGTTGCATTTACCATTCAAAGAGTCATCTTCAAACCGAATGAGAAGTACAGATGATGGTGCCAGTTGTAGCTGTGCTAGCGTCAAGTCGCGAACCTTGAGATCAGAGACTTTGAGGTCTCGCTTTGGGGGCTGATCTATGTGACGATGAGTATGCAGTGCCAAAATTAATGTTCCCATACGCACAAAGAATAAACTTGATGGGCTTCACATCTTCTCGAAGCAATCCCCTCACAAAGGCGTATACAGAACGGATCTTATCTGTTGAAGGGAAGGCCTTCTCCAGCTGCGTCCTGTCGGTGAAGCGGATACGTATCGTTGTCTGCACCGTGATAAGTAACTAAAGTAACAATGTTTAACGAGATATCAGATGAGAACGCACAATTGGCCATCGATCCCGCTTTGCCTGATCCTCGGCCTCTTTCACGGACTTTAACTGCAACGGTGCATTCGTAAGCGCCTGGGTACGCGCGGCCAGCTGTGACTGAGCGGCTTTCAAGTCTGACGAGGTGGGGATAAAGTATTCATCTGGTAATGCGGCTACGTAGAATTCGTCGTCAACGTCTGATTGTAGCGAATTCAATTTAGTGCTTACAGGGAACGGTGGCGATCACGTCAGAAGGTTTATAGACTTTGAAATCGGACTTTGGCTGCGACGTATTCACCACGGTGTCTGTATTCGTCATTGAGGAAGGGCCAGCAGCCGCCTGTTGTTGTTCGGACATGGTGGTATGTGTTCACGAGAAAGGGTATTACAAACTGGGATGTATTATTCAACAACCACACAATTGAAACGCGATCACGAACGCTCTCACGTCGTAAAAAAAAAAAGGAAGATAATTCAGATTACCTGTAAGAATACGTGAGCTATGGGCAAAAAATCAAGACACAAGAAAATGAAAAATCAGGTAGAAAAAAGTTGTCTCATACCGTCAGCCCCAGGATGCACTGGCAAGTGATCCCTTTGGTGTGAGACCGACAGCAATCGAACGCAAATTACATGAGTAGCATCATAGAGAAAAAGAGGAGAAAATAGGCAGAAACGCGACTCACTAGCTGTAGATGGTGGGAAAAGAAAGAGAAACAATGCGTTATATATAGTTTTGTAATATTTGGCCATACTTGGTGCGATGGCCGGATTGTGCCGAGAATCTTCGATGCAAGGGAATCTCCGTCGTCGAGGAATGAATTAGTCAGGGCCTGTGTACGTTTTTTGTGCAGAGTGTCTGTACGGACTCTGATTTAGAGCGTCTGGTGTTCATGTTGGATCAAAGCACCATTCACAGATATGCCACAGTGCTAGTCTGCCAGTGCTAACTCTTTATCACAAGCCCAACTTTTATGATCAATAAAAATGCACCAACGAAGAAGAGACTACTTGTCAGCATCAAAAAAATACTGGCCCATCATATTTTTGTTCTACGAACCCTTTTTGATAATCCATCTGACGTTATATTCCGCCTTGAAGCAAATAACAGGGGAAATATACGTTGCAGCGGGAGACACAAGGCTAGTGAGCCAAGGATGGACGTTCAGACGTTCAAGTTCAGAAGGGGCGACGTACAAAATCCAAAGAGCCAAAGATATTTCACGGGCGGAGGTCCCAAACACGGCGGTGTGTACGCTGGTGGTGGTTGCCACCTTTCATACGGCGGAGGTGCACTGGTTTCTTCAAGTTCACGTGGTATCGAACAAGCCTGGGCATTAAATCAGAAAAATGCGGAATGGGCTGTCAACGTACGTTTCGCTCCGTATCTACGACATCCACCATTTGAGTGCATGAAGCAGACATTAACTTGGGACGGCAAGCAGAGTCGCAAGTTCGCAAGCGCCTTTATGATGTTGCGGAGGTCCGTTCAGCGGCATAGAATGACGGTAATCCAGCCATCATGTCGCTCTGAAAACTCCGCGTAACAAAGTTCAATGCATCTGATGAATACTTCAGTTATAGGCTGACCAAACGCTTAACGTCGCATGTCGGCACAAGGTTCTACAAACACCGATAGATTCAAGGGTGTTTAACATCGTTAGATATACGGCGCGGGTACGACGGACGCTCTGGAAGTAGATTCTTTCTCGTGGGCATATTCGGCAAGACTTGAGAACGTGAATCCGTACTGGAAAAGAGGCGGCCTTGGTCTCGTGCGGCGGCGCAGATAGATGAGAGGGATGTCATTCCATGGGCTCTTTCAAGATGATGTACGTGAACGAGTACAACTCTTCGGTTTCAACCCAAGCTTAAATGTAGATCTGAAAAATGTTCGTAACATTTCTTCAAGGAATCATATAAATGCCCAGAAATGCACTCGAATTTATTGACATCTTCATTGTCATCATACGCTATCATTGGAACCGTTTGCTGCCCAACAAAAATGTCCACAACCAGCCGCGCACGGATGACCTATGAAATCACTCATCTTGTCCATCACGGTATTCGTAGTTTCGGATGTTTGCACATCAACCGTGCTCACGGCACTAGTGGTCGAACTGCTATCATCATCTACAACGGTCTCTGTAGAGCTACGAGCAACTGATCGCCCCCGATGATCTTCAGTGGCGGCTGTAGCCGGCAGAAACGACTTTGGAAGGTGCACCATTGGTCGTTGCATGTAATATCGCTGATAGCAGACATGATGGCCACCGTGAGAGCATATTGAACACTGGAAAAGAAGGCCGCGGACAGGAAGTCGACTACCAGATCTTCATCAATCGCAGTAATGGTGAAACAGAAAATATGCTGTACCATATGTTACACATTGCCGGCGGCGCTTTGCACGCCGAACAGAGCCAGTAACCTGCGTTGCGGTCAGTCGTACCAAGAGGCAGTGCCAGTGCTTTGCGGCATCGACCGCATGAAGTATAGATGGTAGTTTCAAGCTTTACATCATTTATGAGCACTACATGCCAACAGAGCAAAATCGTGCCCACCTGACTGGCCTGTCGAATCTCCTCAGCCTCACAGACCTTCCGCAAATACGCAGCACAAGTGTGTAGTCGCAGCCTGGCAAGTTTATCTGGATATGAACAAACGCATCTTCATTAATATCCAACCGCGGAATCTTAAATGACAAGAGTTACCAATGTAGGAGTCAAGGAAGCCAACGACTCTTCGTTTATCTATGCGGAGTTCTTTGGCCACTAGAACAGACAACATCGCACACATTTGCATGTCACCCTTTATGGTATTAAGTTTGGCATATTTCATTCAATATGTTTGTTTCACACACCTCATCAGCAAAGTCATCGAGAGCGTTGCGCAAGGCCTCCCATGCCAAATCTCGACACCTTTTCTCCTCCAACCGAACGAGATCTTGGCGTCTATCTGTCACATCGACAACAACAGCGGGGAAACTACCATCTCCTTCGCCCACATCTAACATGGCTTCGGAAATAGTCGTGCTCTTCTCTTTCTGATGAGTTACGTCACGAGCGGTCTCCTCGGTCTTGATGCCATTCGCACTTTCAGACTGGAGGCCTTCTCCCACAGTAACAGTTTTAATGCTGCTCTGTGAAGTCCTGAGCTTCAGCGGTTTTGTGGAACCGGGACCCGGCAGAGAAGCGATAGTTGAACTACGGCTACGAGATTTCTTTAGAAGAGAACTCGGTCTTGTTGATCTCTTTGACGAGCTGGACCTTGAAGGCAAACGTGGTGAAGGTCGGGGCGACTCATGATTGTCATCATATTCTGAATCAGTGGAGCGAGGTGATGGCGACGCGTCGTCATCGTCATCGTCATCCTCTTCATTGTCCTCTTCATGATCCGACCAGCGTGAATGGCCAATGACATGGGAGAGCGGACTGGGGAGTACTGATGATGACCTCCTTGCAGGATGATTAGGCGAGAAAGGTATCTGGACGCCTTCATCGCCGCTAGTAGGACCATCGCCTGCCATTTCCACATCGTCTTCATTCCCGCTTGGAGATGAGTCGGAATCATCTAAAGCACCCTCCCCGACGTGTCGGAGACTGCTGGTACTTCTGTCTCCAGGGCTTGAACTGTGAATCGACACGGACGGCCGACGATATACAGAAGGACGTCGCATCATTGGGGACTCTCCTGAATCTCTTCTTCCCAACGGTGATGGTGTACCTGGAGGAAGAGGGGAAACGCCTTGTCTTGGTGAAGAATTCTTAGACGATGATGGTGTCATTCGACGTGAACCGGAAACACTGCGCTGTGCAGATCCAGGGTCAACATTATACCCGGAACCCCGACCAGGGCTGACTTTCTTCGTCAGAGTGGCCGACGAGTCTGTTCTCTCAAGAGGAAGACTATGCCTCCCAGGAGATGGAGACGACGGAACATTACCAGGCGCCGAAAATAGTTTCACTGGATTCGAATGGACACCAGCACTTCCATTTTCATCTTCAGGTTCTGGCACTAAGTCAGCCAGTGAGGCCTCAACAAGCAACCACACTTGTCCCGCGCGATTTCTCCCTGTCTGAAAGGCCAGCTGGATTGACATCAGCATATGCCCATGGGCAATGATCAATCGAATCTCACCTGTGCATTGAGAGCACATATTTGTTTCCGATCTTCACCTTTGAATCTGTAACCTTTCGCTAATCTGGTGAAAGCCGCTACTTCATGTTCAGCTCCTGGTAGATTGTAGGTGCCCGTTGCCTGGCATTCTGGAACGTATGGACTGTCTCCCAGAGCTTTAAGTTTTGACTTCCCATATTGGGGCATCCGTTCGCGTTGCTCCGGGGATCTTTTACCATTTCTTCAGCGTCCAGAAAACGGTACGAATTCCGAAAGGACGTACACATCGTCATAAGGTGGTTCCCAAAGCTTCTTGTCATTGGATACGAACGCTAGGGTGCCAGAAGCCTCCCAACTTGCGGATACCTTCGTGATCGCATCAAGAGGCTTGGTAGCATCTCTGAGATCAATCTGAGAAAACATTCCAGACGAATGCTGCGCCCAAATGGCATGTGAGTCTCCGAATGTCATATCTGCGTAAATGTGTGCATTGAAGGCAAGTATTTGGGAGAAAAATGAACAACTGACCCGTGACACCACCCTCTATCGCAGAACCTGTTACAGACCACTTTGCTATCCAACCTCTTCGCACATCCCAGATTTCGATTGCATCGCCCATTCCAACTACGACATTGGGTGCCTTCATTCCTGGTGCCAAACCCGAGTTGCTGTCCTTGTTTACTCCGTTCTGAGACGCATCTCGACCACCAAATCCAGCAACATCAAGTCCAAAGGTACGGTTTCCTCTTTCGGCGGTTCCTGCAAGAGCCGACGGTTGAGACATGTCTGGATTAGAGCCCGTTCCGAGCTCAGCATTCGACACTATGGCGATCTCGCATTCGTATGACGGGCGCCACTGAACCTGACGAACTGGAAACGAAGGATGTAGAGTGTATGTTGCTTTGTGAGGGATATGGACCCAAGTCGATGGCCATGTCAGGTCCCAAACCTGTATTAGAATTCAAAAAGATAAAAAGCATATTCGTAAGTATATCGACCTTTACACAACGATCCAGTCCACCAGAAACTATCCATCCTAGACCACCATTCGGGATATCCCCACCTGGAACCATAGTCGGCGCACCTGGCATCGTATTGGAAGCTGTATAACACCAATCGAGGGCCGTTACAGGCGCTGTGTGCGCGACAGGTATACGATCCAACTGCCCACGTTGACCCATCTGTAAATCCCATCTGCATAACGGAATCAGTACAAGTGTGGTCGAATAGCTTTCCTTATTGACAGACCGATACAGGCTACCGTTATCTAAACCGACCACAACTTGCAGTGGGTGGGAGTTTACAGGAGAGAAGACTGCACTCCGCACTGTGGTAGGATAACGTATGCGGTTGATAGACTTGCTGAGATCCCTAATATCCTTCCAGATATTCGCGTCAACGCAAAGGTAAGGGGTGTCAACAGACTGACCCATATGCGCAAATCGCCATCAGACGATCCAGTAACACAGTAATGGTGAACAATGGAAGACACTGAAAGCTTGTGTATCGAACGCGTATGGTCCTTCGTCCGTCGTTCTGTATAAACAACATGTCAAAAGGAATGAAAGGTCGTCGATGTTGCACTACGGACCATACTTAGATTTCACCAAGTCCCACATGATAATTTCTCCGTTACGAGCGCTCGTCAATATCTTGTTGTTGAACTCTGTCGTCCATGAGTGTCAGAGAAAACTGAAAATGGACGCGAGACTTACGACCAAAACCCCAGGCGACATCAGTACTGGCACTGTCTATCTTCAGACCGCTTCCTTCCCAGAGATTGCGAGAGGCTTCTACTCGATGGCCGCCGCGTCCAACAGCAGCTTTATGCTCGGAAGTTCTGGCCTGAGTGGGGTCCAAGATGGTCAGTACGCGAAGAGCTATGAAACGTCCATCAGCTCAGACTGTCGATAACGACGCGAATACCAACATTCTTTGCCTGCCACTGCACAGCGGGAACCATCTTCGCTCTTGCATATAGCACTTCTGCCGTTGGCGCAGGCTCTTTGTAGGCGTACGTTGCGACTAGGCCCAGAGTATCCATGAGTGCGGGAGTCGGAGAAGAGGTCGTTGAGGGTCAGCGATGTCTGAATGCTCAGCTGGGGAGCAGACATAAGGTCGACGCGTCTCGCCGAGGAAAGATGATGATGGCAACAAGAAGGACAAGTTGCACCTCGTGACGATTACATAGCTCATCGATTCAAAGGTCGCTGCTACAGCATGGGTAATTACAGGGATATAATAGATATATAGTCCTTCAAGTGCATAATGAAGAGAAGAAAGCAGGATATTATGCAGATGCAGCGTCGACCATGTCTTTGTCCAAGTACTACTCTCATGCAAGTATTGTCCAAACCCCACCCAGCAAACAGACCACCGTCGTCACGACCATTCCCATCAATGCCTTTTGCGATACGAGGACCACCGGCGAAGCCTTGGAACTCGCAGCACTTGGTGTTCCGTATATGGACTCGTACTCGCTAAAGGCCATTATCGACCCAGTAGCAGGGGCTGTTGTAGGCGTGGTGGCAGGGAATGTTGGCGTGAAAGTGTCCACTATCAATGTTGTGATACCATCGATAGTGGTGGTGTATGTATAGGGCGTCGGCCCATGAGGGGTTCCGGACGTCGAAGCTGGAGCGCCAACGACTTGAGCGACTGTGGTAGTGGTATCCGTGTTTGTGGTCGCCGTCGTAGCTGTGGCAGCCGTCGTCAGAGCCGTCGTTGTTGCTGTGGTAAGAGCCGTCGTTGCTGTGGTACGAGACGTCCCAGTCAGCGTTTCCCTAAAAACATTGAATATTGTTAAAACGCAAATAATTCGCTGAAAATTCTCACAGCGTCTGAGTGGTAACAACTCCCAACAGTGTGTTTGTAGAAACTACGATGACCACCGACTCGGCGTTCCTGAACGCATCCTCTATATCAGCAGTGCGAGCTCGCTCATGCGCAGCAGACTTACGCATCAACAATTGTTTCCGTCAGCTGCGCCTCTGCAATGGCAACGAAAAGAGCAGTGACAGCGAGAAAGAAGAAACGCATTTTGGGCGTGAAGGTCGTAAGATGGTACACCAGGAGCTACCAGGAGGCGATGGGTGGAGCAACGAGCTGCCCTGCAAAAGCAAGGGCGCTTCCTTCCTTGTTTGGTTATGTTACTTTCCAAGGCTCTTCTCCTACCATGTTCGAACCAATTCGAGGCGGCACTCGCGGTGGACAGGCTGAATTCAAATGGTCGGATGTCTCTGCGGACAAGGACAGAGAGGTAATCGCTTTCTATTTCAATGGTTTCCATGTCTAATAATGTGTTACAGAACTATCTAGGTCACAGTATCAATGCCCCAACAGGACGTTGGCAGAAAAACAAGGATGTCCACTGGTACAACAGAGACATTGTAGACTCAGAGACAGAGAGACTAGAAGAAATCAGAAAGATAAAGGAGGCTGAGGCTGAGGCGCTCTCTGTCGCACTGTGCGTCACACTTTATTTGACTGGCATTGGCCTCACACTGACCCTGATTTCTAGTGGATTTGCTCCAAACGCCAAAGGTGCCGTCGCGAAGGAGGAAACTACTTCTACTTTAAAGTCCATCGAGGATGCAACTTCTCCCGATCAACACGCGTTGGAAAAGGAAGAAAGACGGCGCAGAAAGGCTGAACGGAAGGAAGAAAAGAGAGCAAAGAAGGAACAGCGTCGTCTAGAGCGACGGGAGAGACATGTCAGCATCGAAACCCGAAGACGAAGGGAATACTCCAGCTCTCGCTCAAGATCGCCTCGTCCCCGTTCTCGGGAACGAAGAGATTATGATGATGATCACCCTCGACGTCGAAGCAGATCACCTGCAACACCACCTTATCGTGATCAGCACAGGATACTTCCGGGGAACTATGATGACACATTCCGGGAGAAGGAAAGGGAGCGGGACCGTCAACGATGGGATGCCAACTCGAGACAATACGAACCGGGTGTTAGATGGGGACGAGAGTAATCTTGTATGTCTTTCATTCTATGGTTGACATCGAATATAATGTGTGGTGTAACTCATTAGATGAACTCAAGGTTCCCTTTCCATTAGCCCTTCAGGGTCAAGTATTGCCAGTGAAAGGCACCAATTTCAACGACTAGGCACAGAAGGCAAGTACTAGGAAGGAAACGTACGTGAAGGCGTGTAGATTGGTGGTGTCACGGCATTCGATACCTGAGTGGATGCGATGCGGCACGAAACATCGTTCTTCGTATGCCCCAGACTTTTCAACGAAATTCAACGCAAGGTACACGCAAATCGGCGTTGGGAAACACAAGACGTTGTTCATAAATAATAAGCACGGAGTTACATTGAATCAGAGTTCTTAAGGATCCACATCATTTTACAGATCATTTACATAAATTCGAACATGCATATACACCATCCGTTGGTTCCAGAGAGACCTGGGCCAAAAGTCAGAGGGACCGCAATTTATCTAATAATATTGCCCATTCCATAACGGTTAGCCCTTTCTTCAACGCTCCATCTCTTACCTCTCTATCCCTGACCTCCTCCGTAAGTCGCCCAACGGCGCGCAAATGCTCCACGCTCTTTATTCCCAGACTCACAAGCGCTGGCGCAACGTGCAGTAAGGATGGTTCACAAGATGACAAAACCTCCTGGAAAGTGGTCGTAGCTATTGATCGTATGCTACTTATCGTTGATCCTGAACGAGTCGGTATAAAGGGTGTTGGTGATTGCAGACTTTTGTTCGGGGTGGATGTACGCAGTGGGGTATGTGAACTCGAAGTCCCCTCAACTGTCGTCCGTCGAGCCTGCGACGTTGAACCTCGTGGACTTGGTGATGCCCCGGAACGAAACCCCTTGGGTGAGGCACGGTCACGAGGAGGGGCTCGAGATTTAGATGCCGGTGAAAAAGACCGTTGCCCGTCGGAAGCAACGACATATTGAATGGGTGAGGCGCGACTGTGTATGCCGTTGACATTCTACAGAGAAGAACATATCGGTAAATTTAATTTTTTTAATACACCACGGCATTCCTTGGCTCACCTCGTGTGATAACCAATGGCTCGCAGGTGTCTCCTGGTTTTTCCCCTTCGAGTTTGGACCTCTGGATGGAGGGCTCTCCTTTGTCTCTTGCATTTCGTAGTCGCCCTGCGTCATATAATAGACGCTCATATCTTCATATTTCGCCTCCTTTGCAACTCTCTCGCGCCATGTCGAGATCGTCACAGTTCTCTCCGGCCCGTCTTCAAGAATCTGGTCATGTACGACGTCGAACTCCTGTCCAGCCTTAGGCCCAGTCCTTGGTGCTCTCCTGCCTGTACTTCCATTCATCCTTCTAGCCTTTCCGTGCTCTAGCACAGACTCGCTGACCCTCCTCAGCCTCATCGAGCTTCCATTAAGCCTCTCTAGCGCCAGCCTACCAACGCCAGATTCGAGGGCTTTTTTCGACCCCAGTGACCTAGACATGTCGCGTCTGTGCTGCTTGTACTCATAGTCACGGTCCTCCATCCCAAACTCTTCATATCCCCACGTCGGTCGCTGGCTGATACTCGCGATGCTGCGGTCGCGACGGTGGAGTTTGCACTCGGAGACACTAGGGGCGGTCTCTGTCCGAGGCTTCTCTTCATAGTAGTCCGTCTCCACGTCAGCCTGTGGCGCGCCAGTAACAACCGTATATGTCACTGCATCAAAGTCCTCGTCGAGAGGAGGGGACGTGGGCACCCAGGAATCTCTAACTCTCGTGCCCCACTCGGTCTCTGGACCTCGAGTGGTGCACTCCTGCGTGACAGCATCGAAGTCTTCGTCGAGTGGTGGCGAAGTCGGTGGAGGTCGAGGTCGACGAACCAATCTTTTCCCTCGATGATCGTTGACAAGATAGAGAACCCCAGATTCTGCGCGCAGTCCGAGCGTCAATAATTAGACTCGTTATGGTGCTTGCAGACGGGCACTCACCACTGGCCTCGGCCCAGTTGTGCATTTGTGATGTCGCAATTCGTTATTTCAAGTAGCTGTTGGCCTGAGTCTGGACACAGTGAGGGCGCAATGGAAGGAAGGGGTATGGGTTCCATATGTACGGGTTTGTATGTCGTTCCAGCTTCCACGGGGCTTTGGCATGCAGTTCCGAGATGTCTTGATACACGTGTTGACCACACCTCAATCGATATTATCATCCTGATGATCTTGAACGAATGTCACGCTTCCTCGGACAAGGGATTAGAAGACAATGATTCATGATTTCATTCAGCCTTATTTGCCCACGCAGTGGCCCGTAATGGCCATGCACACTCAAGTTCGGATATCCATGCTCAAATGCACAAAACGACTCTTTCCGAGCCCCGGAGCAGAGAATTCAAAGTTTGCTTTTCAACCGCTTAGCAATCCGTTTCTCATACTTATTAACCAGAATACGGCGCAGAGTCTTTCCGGTGGGTGATTTCGGAATCTATGTCGTATTAATGAATTGGTGACCTGGAGAGAAAAACCATCGACCCACCTCCTTCACAATCTCAATACCGCCTCGAAGCCACTTGTATTTGCTCAAACTCCCTTGATGCCAGGACTCGAGTGCCTTGATAACTTCTGCATTGCCCTTCTTCTTACCAGCTGGGCTCAGCACTACCCAGGCCCGAGGGACCTTTTCATCTGACGTCCGTCCCCCGCTTACCCCGGCTACGGTAGCATCCGATATCAGTCCCTCCGGATGCGCCAAAAGGACATCCTCTATCTCGACAGGTGCAACCTGGGATCCTGAAACTTTGAGAGTGTCCTGACAATGCCAGTGAGGAAATGGCTTCAGTGGAAGAGGAAGAGCTTTACCTTCGCTCTATCTGCGAAGCTGTCGTTGGAAAGTCAACGTCGAGTCGCTGAAGTACAGGGGGGGTACTGACAAGAAATATCCATCTTTGTCGACGGTGAATTTGTCACCAGTCCTTAGCCAACCATCATCAAACGCTTCCCGGGTCGCCTTCTCGTCATTCCAGTAACCTGGAGAAACATTATGGCTCTTAATATATAACTCTCCAACTTCATCGAAGTCTGCTTCTGTGCCATCATCACGCAAAAGCCGGGCTTCGACACCAGGTAGCAGAACGCCTGTGCTTCCTTTGATTCGTTTCAGGCGACCGCCCAAAGAACCCGAGCCTGGCTTTGTGAGTGCGGCAATCGTAGCTTCAGACATTCCATAGCCTGGATGGACGGTAAGCGCGGTCTTACCAATGAAAACCAAACGCACCTTCGGTGAGCTCGACGTCAGGCGGAAGAATAGTTAAAAATTTGTCGGCTAGGTCTTTGGGTAGATAAGCGGCCCCACAACCAATAGATTTCACGCTCTTAAAAACTTGTTTATTGAGCCTGGGATGATTTGCTATTTGATGTACAACCGAAGGAACAAGTGCGATGTTCGTGATGTGATATCTACAAGCTTGCCTTCAATATGATAACCATGTAGAGCGGTGGTTCTCGTACTTGGGTATAGCTTTCATAGCGGCTGCAAGATTCCACTTTGGAAATATAACATAGGTGTGGGGGACTATAAAGGACCGGAAGCAGTATGCGTGCAGACCAAAGCTATGGTGCATAGGAAGGAACGCAAGTGTTATTGGTATGCCTTCCGGTGTAGCAAGAAGCTAGAAAAAAACTAAATACATATTCGATAAGAAAGAACAAGAGACCTACAGACGATACCGGAACCGTTGCCTTACCCATCACGAAGGACTGATAAATAGAATAGATCAAGTTTCCGTGGGTGATCATTACAGCTGCAAAACCATTTATACATATGCGAAAGGATAAAAATCGGAAAGAACCACATTACCCTTAGGTAGGCCACTGGTGCCACTAGAGAAAACAAGATACGCCAGTGTGTCCTTTCGTGCAGAACGAATCTTGTTCTCGTAAATTGGTATATTGACCTTGACATGAGATATCATATCGGAAAAGGACTTGCGGCCCCTGACACGTCCACCCAGAATAAATATCCTCTTCCTTGACAATCCTGCCTCTTTTGCTTGGGACAAGACTAAAGGAAACAGCCGCGCCTGAACGAAAATGGTAGTTACTTTAGCCAGCTTTAATGCATGCACGAGCTCGAAGGCAGTGGAATATGAGGATATCAGGGCGAACGGAGTCGCCAGGTACAACAGCGATTGTACCAGTACAACATAATCCTAGAGGAAGTGACTTCAGAATTGGTTTAAATTTACCAGTGATGAACTTGCCGAAGAATTCTCACTTATGATTCCCACCATTTCATCGTTTTCAGCACTGATACCCAAGCAGCCGTCCGATACCAGTCCCCCTAGGGCAGCTGCCGCGTCGTGCACCCTTTCTTTAAATTCATAAAATGAGCGCCTCCTGCCGGTAACGACATCAATGTGAAGAGTGTAGTCCTTCCACTCCCGTTGATCAGGTCGATTCAGCAAGACGTTGTAGGCGTTGGTGTCCGTGAGCGGTGGAGGTTCCGGGAAGGACGACTGCACATACATGGCTGCAAGAGAAAGATGGGAAACACAGAAAAGATGAGAAAGACACTCATCTTCCCCACATTATCAAGAAGCAGGAAGCGCTGAAAAGTTTCGGCTTTGCATATAGCCGGTACCAACACATTGCCGAATTGCCGAATTGCCGAATGTCCGGATCTATTCGGACCGAGGACCGGAGTGCCTATGACGCTAGCGTGTCCAACTACATACTTTTTTTTTTTTTTTTTTTGTCCTCAGCATTTGATTAACCGCAACAAGTAAGCTAACTACTAAGACGCGGTGGAGGTACAGGGCCTCAGGATCCTCTTTCCCTCTTGTTCCAGTCCCTCCGTTCTTCCTTCTGAGTTCCCCGGGTGTTTTGGCGTGTAGTGTGGAGTAGAGTAACGGACATGTATGGTATTTTGTGCCCTCGTGGTGGGCTAATTGGTTCGTTTGATCCTGCGGTTGGCTGAAGCCTGGGGTGTTTTGCGAGC